>NW_006256895.1:1684918-1902132 GCF_000478725.1 Eutrema salsugineum | reverse complement strand
GTGATGGTGATTTTGGCGAGCTGATGGTGAATTTGGCGAGGTGATGGTGATTTTGGCGAGGTGATGGTGATTTTGGCGAGGTGGGTGTTCTCATCCCTTGGCGAGCTATTTCTCTTCTCCTTTCCGAGATCCTCTTTCTTGGTCTCCTCATCTCTTCTATTTATAGTGAGCGAGTAGGTGACGTGATGACGGTGGGATGATTTTGTGGGCCTTGTTAATGGGCCAAAATTGTAATGCTGGTGGATTTTGATGGGCCTGTTGGGCTAAATAGGGGGGTGCTAAACCCACCTCCAACACCAATGCAGTGCTAGCAATCCACTCGTAGATCATTCTTATACAATCTATGATCGTTTCTTTTTTGATATGCTTTGATTTTAACAATCGATATTTGTAGCTTAAAATAACTCCCCACTTTGTAAAACTATGGTGAGCACTTTTGTTTCAATCAAATTAATGCAAGGAAAAGGTTAAAAAATTAAATTAAATTTTAAAAAGTTGTGATTACAAAGGTCCATTAACTTTGTGTTCCAGTAATTTTGTTTAAAATAAATAAATGAAAACATTGTACTATTTTAGAGCTGTTTTTATTACTTTTGAATATGTTATTCATGACTTTATAATGAAAAATTATATGTAAAATTATTTTAGTTTTATTATTGTTTGGGATATAACTTGTCAGTTAAGATTAACCAACTACAATGTGACATGTGGACATCGAATGTAATATTCCGTTCTACAACGTGATATGTGGCTCTTCTCACTACGACACTCGAAAACTACTTGAGCTCGATGATCATTATACTCTTGTGGCATATTTGAGTGGCAAAAGTGATGGTTGGAGTCCTTAAAGACAACCTTAACATAGGCCATCTTGACTACTTCTGGCTTTTGGTCAATTTCAGATGTGTCAAATATAAATACACTCTCAAGAAGGTTTGTGATATCTTCTTCTAATACAAATTCCATGAAGGTTCTGGCTAATACAATGTTTGGTACTTTTTTTTCTCAAAAACAAAAAGTACCAAACATGTGGGCCTTTATGTTACAAATTGAAGTTTCCATCTCTGTGTTAACAATTTTTATTTGATGAAATGTTAACAATTGAAATTTATGAACATTTGTTTCTAGCGTTGGAAACTTCGGTGTTAGGTTTAGCAGAAACTATAATGATTTAGATTTGAATGTTAGTTCTAGCAGGAACTAAAACACTTGTTTCTTTGCCTTTGGCAAGGTATCCACATGAATTTTGGCCTCTATTTTAACTTTCAAGGAGTACCTCTCGCCCTATTGCCTTAGTCAAAACTCTGTCAAAACTCTCTTGTCTGAGTCAAGATCCAAGATCACACCGAATTCTCTTGGTAATATATCTGTGATCATGCTATGTAGCTTACATTCTCTATCACATCTTGGCGTATATCCTCGGAGAAAGCGTATCAAGCTCATGAAGAACCTTATTTAAGTCTACGACCAATCTCTCGGCTAAGGTACGAGAGAAATCTTCTCGACTCACGACTCGGAGAACGGTGATGTGTTCTGCATCTGCGGGCATCGTGTAGGCCGGAACAATCCATCCGAACCTACGGAGCATTTTCGCTACTTCAAACTCTTTATAACAACTACTGTCTTTTAGAGAAAATGCTATTAACGGAATACCATTTTCTTTTGAGATGATGCTAAAATGTCTCGTTTTCTCTAGTCCTTCTCTTAAAATCATCATGTTTTGATGGCAATTATCCATCACATTGCGATATCCCTAAACAAAAAAAAAAATTATTAGTTATTCAATAATAAAAAAAACATCATTATTTTTTGTGAAAGGATGTTTAATCCAAATTTCTATTTCGTTTTAATTTTATTTGTTAGTATTACATATGGATAATGTTATTTCCTTATTAATACAAAACACCAAAAATATTCTATATTCGATCAAAAACTTGAATTTGATTTCAGCTTTTTTATTGGGTCAAATTAGAAAAATTAAGCGTTATTTACATTATTTTTATTCAAATTTAATATCATTTCGTTCTATTTATATTGAGCACCTAATTTAAATTCTGAAAATTGTAATTTGGTCATGCTTTGAGTTACTACTGATTTACCTCAAATCCAAGTCGAATCAGCTGGTAGTACTGAGCAATAACTTGACTTGAACCTGGTTTATATTAACAAGCATTAGCAAATCGTTAGAACAATTCTATATGCGTAATATGGTTTTATAAAAATATAGAAATGGTAACGTAATATGTTACCTTTGGAGAAGTTGAGAGTGAAGGTGGGTTGATCGGCGCCAAGATAATTGATATGGAAGATAAGTTCATTAGGCAAATCGGATTTGGATCTCCATACAACCCAACCGATTCCGGCGTAAACCAAACCGTATTTGTGACCACTCACATTTATGCTCTTAACCAATGGTAACCGAAAATCCCACTCCAGCTCCGGATATAAGAACGGTGCAATAAACCCACCACTCGCTGCGTCCACGTGGATCGGCGTTTCCCATCTGCCAATTGCAAATTCAAAAACGTTAACCCGGGATAGAACCGGATAAAATCGATTAATTATTAGTTTTTTAGTCGGCTTGCTTTAGTTACCCGGTTTGGTTGTTTTTCTCGACTAGAAGGTCATTGAGAAGTTTAACGTCTTCGAATTCTCCGGTTAGCGTCGAACCGAGGATGGCTGCAACGAAGATTGTATTCTCGTCTACCATTTTAACCGCTTTTTCAGGGTCCATCACGTAATATCCTTCTCTTAGTTTCACTTTCTTAATCTCCACCTCGAAATACTTTGCGAATTTCTCCCAGCAAACCTGTATTGAACCGATAATTGAGTAAAACATAGACCTTGACCGGAATTACCATTTTTGTTTTGTTTTTTTTAGTCGTTTATTTGTTTCACTCTTTTGTAATTTGAGAAAAAAGGGAGCTAAAATTCAGAATATAAAAATGTTTTTTTTGCTTAAGATAACAAAAATTTCGATTTTAATTGAGAAAGAGAGAGCTAAACCGGTTTAATATTTCATCAATTTATTTTGGTTTACCTGAATATTAGCTCCGGTTACGATATTGGGATTATCATAAGGAAGCCCATGGGCCTTACGCTTATTCTGCCACCGTCTCTTAAAAGCCAACCCGGCCAACATTATAGCCTCGGACGATCCCACGGTGCCGACACCAACCGCAGCCTCGCCGTGACCGAGCGGCGCGTGAAAGAGACGCGCGATCATGTTGACGCAACGGTTTTGAAGCTCGGTGGTGACAGGGTACTCGTCCATTTCGACGTAGTTCTTGTTGATTGACTCCATCATGAGCTTGTTGCACTCTGGCTCCATGCCTCCATCCATGTTGTCACGAAGGAGGCTAGGTTTAGCCTTTGGTTACCATCGAGCATTAGCTCGTCGTTGATGATTTGGTACGCTGCTTCCTTTGGGATTGTGTTCTTAGGCATTTCAAATCTGATGATGCTATATTCAAGTTCAAAATAAGAAAAAAATCCTATAAAATTAGTTTCTGAAATGAAAGCCTTCTAAATGACATTATCTCTTACAAGTTTACTCTTAATTTCGTACGGATTAGACTCACAAAGTCGAATTTAACGAGCGATACATTATAGTTACTAAATTTTATAGTAGATCTGTACTCCTCGTCGCAAGAGATTAGATTTGAAATATAATATTTCTCATAATGAAATAAACTTGAAGACGATAAAAACGGGTTATATCACGGGTTAAGTTCAATTTCATGAATTTGATATACTTTTTGTAAGTTGAGAGTAAATTTGCAAAAATGTATCATTTGGAGATATTTCCTTGCAGAAAACCCATAAAGTTGTAATCAGGTTATATTGAAATCGAACTTTATGAAAGAACTCAATAACAAAGAATAATTCTCTTTATTAGCTCAAGAAAAATAATTCAAAAACTTAAGCTCTCTCAAATCTCATAAGGATTACCACAATTTTGGTATCTCTTATATAGAGGCTAGTTTCCTTTTCCTATTAGAATAACAACTTTCCTTTTCTTTAGACAACTTCCTAATTAAGTTTAGATAACTCCTAAACATATTTCTAATCTTAATAGGAAATACTTACTAGCTTCTAGAATGTTATCTTCAAGCTTAAGTCAACATTCTCCCTTCTAAGCTTGAAGTTATCATCTATCACACTTTGAACTTCCATGAGATCCCTCATCTCCTTAAATTTGATCCTTCCTAGTGCCTTGGTCAATATGTCTGCCTTTTGCTTGCTGCCCAGTACATGCTCAACTTCCACTTGACCGTTCTCAACGCACTCCCTTATAAAATGATACCTTGTGTGAATGTGTTTACTTCTACCATGAAACACTGGATTTCTTGTGAGTGCTATTGCAGACTGGTTATCACTCCGAATGATAACTTTCTGACTCGATGAACCGGTGATCTCACTAAGCAAATCTTGCAGCCAAATTGCTTGCCTTGCAGCTTCAGTTCCCGCCATAAACTCTGCTTCACATGATGATAGAGCTACAATCTCTTGCTTCTGTGAACACCAAGAAATAGGGCCTTCTCCAAGATAGAAAATGTGACCTGTTGTGCTCTTCCCATCATCAGGATCCACGCTATAGCTGCTATCGCTGAAACCTGTGAGCTTTGGTACCTCTGTTTTTGATCGTTTGAATATTAAGCCGTAATTGGTTGTTCCCTGAAAGTATCTCAAACAATGCTTCATTGCTGCTCCATGAGAGTCTTTAGGCCTTTGCATATACTTGCTTAAGACGCCTACACAATAAGCTAAGTCAGGCCTTGTGTGTAGCAGGTAACGGAGACACCCTACATTCTTCCGATAACTTGTGGCATCAATGTCTTTTTCTTCCTCTGATCTGGATAGCTTAAGTCCTGGATCTATCGGTGTATGAGTCATATTGCAGTTTTGCATTCCCGCATCTTCCAGAATCTTTAGTGCATAGCATCTTTGACTTAAGATTATCCCTTCTTCATGTTGTAAGACCTCTATCCCAAGATAATATGTTAGTGTACCAAGGTCGCTCATCTCGAATTTGGATGCCATTTGCCCTTTAAACTTGTAGATGTGTTCCGTGTTCGTTCCTGTAACAAGCAAATCGTCTACGTAAACTGCAACCAGAAGAAGATCTCCACTCATTAATCTTCTGTAAACCGAGGGTTTTTTAGAGCACTTAACAAACTGCAGTTCTTTAAGGATTTGATCCAACTTATGATTCCAGGCTCTTGGTGCTTGCCTTAACCCATACAAGGCATTATTAAGCTTGTATACCTTATCTTCTTTCCCTTTCACTTCGAAGCCTTCCGGTTGTGTGACATAAACGGTTTCTTTCAATTCTCCGTGGAGAAATGCAGTTTTGACGTCTAAATGGTGTATTTGCCAACCATGTGATGCTGCGAGGTTGATAAGGAGTCTTATTGTCTCTATTCATGCTACTGGTGCGAATACTTCGTCAAAATCGATCCCATACCTCTGTACATAACCTTTGGCGACGAGACGAGCTTTGTATTTGTTAATGCTTCCGTCAGAGTTCCTTTTAACTTTGAATACCCATTTTAACCCAATCGGTTTTGCTCCTTGAGGTAGGTCTGTTAGATCCCATGTGCGATTTCTTGTGATCGATCGCATCTCGTCCTCACACGCACTTATCCATTCCTTTGACTCCTTTGCTTCATTAAAGTTTCTCGGCTCGTCGTTTAAACTTAATAGGAGCATCTCGGCTTCTTCTTCGCAGAGCATCACGAAATCATCGAGATATTTCGGCTTGACTCTAGGACGTTGTGATTTTCTCAGTGCAGGTTGAATTTCATTGTTTCCTGTCTCGATTTCCTCATTATCGTGTATGGCTTCGTCTTCTTCGTCACCATATTCGATAATTTCGCCATGCTCTCTTTCGTCTAGCTCTGTTCCGTCGAGCTCTGTTTCAGTGGTCTCACTTTCTGAGTCCTGAATCCCACGATTCCCATAGATACCGAAGCTGATTTTGAAACTCCCAGCTTTATTCACTTCCGAATTATCTTGGTTCCAGTTCCATCCTCTTTCTTCATCGAAGACCACATCTCTACTCACCACCACCTTTCTTGTCTTTGGATCCATCAAACAGTATGCTTTTGACCCTGGTTCTGTTCCCAGATGAACCAATATTCTCGACCTGTCATCCAATTTCTTTAGATGTGATGCTTCCAACTTTGCATACCCGATACATCCAAAGGTTCGAAAATGGCCTATGTTGGGTTTTCTGCCGTGAAACATCTCGTATGGAGTTTTATCCTTTAGAGCTCTTGTGGAAATTCTGTTCAGAAGGTACGTAGAATGCCTTACAGCTTCACCCCATAAGTAATTTGGAACTAGCTTATGTTTCAAAATACTTCTTGTCATTTCCATTAACGTTCGATTCCGCCTTTCAACAACGCCGTTTTGTTGAGGCGTATACGGAGCTGTAAGATGACGCTTTATTCCTGAGTTGTCGCAGAAGGTGTTGAATTCGAGTGATACAAACTCTCCTCCTCTGTCTGTTCGGAAGGTTTGAATCTTCGCATCTGATTCTTGTTCTACTGAAACTTTGAATCTTTTGAATCTCTCGAAAGCGTCACTCTTCTCTTTAAGAAGTGTTGTCCACATGTACCTGGAATAGTCATCAATAAGAACAAAAACGTATCTGTTTCCTGCAGCTGTTGATGGTGTTATAGGGCCACACAAATCTCCATGAATCAATTCAAGTTTCTTCTTTGCTCGAAATAAGGTGGCTTGGGAAAACACGTGTCTTGTTTGTTTTCCAAGAAGACATGATCTGCAGACTTTCCTTTCGATGGGTATGTTTGGAATCCCTGACACTAGCTCCTTCTGCATCATGGTTTTCATTGTATCAAAGTTTACATGACCCAATCTCTCATGCCACCTGCTTGAACTGCTTGTCACGGTTTGAATGTAGACACTCATCATTCTTGAAACTCATTTGAACCTTGTATAGCCGATTTCTCGATGTGGTGGCTTTGGCTAATAGCTTTCCTTCTCGATCGTGCATTAACAGATGCTCCCCTTTCATCCTTATTTCGCATCCTGATTCTGTAGCTTGTCCGAGACTGATGATATTACTTTTCAAGTTTGGAATGTAATAAACATCAGCCATCTTTCTTGGCTTGCCGTTTCTGTCGGTAAACTCTATTGTTCCTTTTCCTTTAATATCGATCCTGGAGTCATCACCAAAACGTACTTTGCCCGTAATCGAATCATCAATATGTGCGAAATAGCGTCGATCTTGTTAGTTTGGTACTGGCTCCGTTGTCAAGGTACCAGATATTGTCTTCTTTGGAGTTAGTTTGGTAGGTACTTGGCACTACTTTTCCTTCATTCAGGTAGACAATTTCGTGCATCAACAGTTTGTCTGCATCTTGCGTATCAGTGTTGTCATCCTCTTGTGCCTCTTGTAACTTGAGTAGCCGATCGGGACAGTTCGAAGCGAAGTGTCCTGTTTTGTCACAACGATAACAAGTTATCTTGGACATATCTCTTGGTCCATTGTTCCTTCCCCTTCCTCTTCCTCTGCCATAGAAACGTCCTCCTCGACCTCTGCTTCTATATTCACCATTGGAATCTTGTGGGGACTGAGTATCTGTATTTGCATACATCAGTTTACTCTGCTCCTCTTGAGCCTCTTCTTCCTCATGTATCCTTTCTTCGTATGCCTTTAAACGCCCAATGATATCCTCAAAGCTCGTGGTATTGAGGTCCAACACCTGTTCAAGTGAGGCAACAATATGGATATACTTCTTGCGAGGAAGACTGCTGAGAAATTTCTTCACTAATCTTGAATCTTCAAGTGTGTTGCCTAACGCAGCTGATTTGGAAGAAATTTCAGATAGCTTGCTGCTGAAGTCATCTATAGTTTCAGTATCTTTCATCTTCAGCCGATCAAAATCGGACATCAGCGTCTGCAATCTAGCCTCTTTAACTCGCTCTGCTCCCATATGCCTTGTTTTGATCGCTTCCCATACTTTCTTTGCAGTAGTTAGTTCTCCAACTTGAAGGACAAGAGTCTCAGGTATTGACTGAAAAAGTAGTGATGTTGCTACATCGTTCTTCTCGGCATCCTCTGTTTCAGTTTCGACGATATCCCAGACCTTATGCACTTTGAGTAAACTCCTCATACGGATGCCCCAAACCGTATAATTTGTGGAGTTAAGCATCGGGCATTGTATGGAGGAGATACTCGGTTCTTTTGGTCGCAGGTTAGGGTTAGGGATAAGGTCTCCCATAGTTTTGGTTTTTCAGAATCTTTATGATCGAACTTCTGGACTTGGTTTGATCCTTCTAAGGCTCTGATACCAATTACTGAAATCGAACTTTATGAAAGAACTCAATAACAAAGAATAACTCTCTTTATTAGCTCAAGAAAAATAACTCAAAAACTTAAGCTCTCTCAAATCTCATAAGGACTACCACAACTTTGGTATCTCTTATATAGAGGCTAGTTTCCTTTTCCTATTAGAATAACAACTTTCATTTTCTTTAGAGAACTTCCTAATTAAGTTTAGATAACTCCTAAACATATTCCTAATCCTAATAGGAAATACTTACTAGCTTCTAAAATGTTATCTTCAAGCTTAAGTCAACAGGTTAACGTCATGCATAGAAGTAGAATGTTTTAACTTGGATTAATCATACCCAACAAATTAAAGTTCGTTTTTGTGTGTCTAAAAAGCTGAAACAGTATCTGGTAATTATAAAAAACAAGTCATGAGGTTGAAATGTTACTGTTTTTACATCATACTTCCATGTAAATTTTTTTCTTACCGTGGAAGAGTGTTGCGGACGTACCGGGAAGAAAAAGTTGAATGGATCGAAACGTCCGATTCAGAAGCTGTCTTAGACAAAACCATCTTCTCTTTCGAATCACTTGAACTCTCCAAACTTTGATTTCTGAGTTTAAAATGAACAAAAAGGAACGTAAAGGGAAAGAATATGCAATATTTTTGTTTTCAGTTGAAAAATGTGTGGAGTTGGAATAATATGAGCAAATGCTATACATATAGTCATAAGAGAAAGGTTCTCTTCGTTTCGTTTTGCAACGGGAAAAGAAGCATCGCTGGAATCCGTTTATGGGCTCAGTTTTAACATGTTCTCCTACTGGTGACATATAGGTATTCACCTAGTTATTAATACAGTAATATGGACTTCTAAATTCTTCTAAGTACTTCTATATAATTAACGAATCATTTTTTTTTCTCTTTCAAATGATTATTTTTAAAAACTGAATATTTTAAAACTCTGATTGAAAATTTGACCATTCCAATTGATCCTCAACGATAAGATTTTGATTTTCGATAAGACATGATATTGTCCAAAAAGGCTTTTAAAATATAGCATGGAGTGGTGAAAAACATCTTCTCGTATCTTTCAACCCTAATTAAAAAAAAAAAAAAAAACACAAGTTGTCAACAATCCATCGTATATCATTTAGCTATTATGTAATTTTCTGTCCTAAAAATATCAATTTGGCAAGTTGGGGTAGATCGGACAAATTACATGTGTGTTGCCTTTTGTTTTCTGCCTGACCATCTTTAAAGCGATTTCTGGACCGTCTCTTATTAATTCGGGATGATAAGAGACGTCTTTTATGCCATATGTGAAAGCGTGATTGGTCGTAAATATTTAGAAAGAAATATCATTTCTCTGGGGTTTTTTTTGGTCAATACATTTCTTTCCCGAGTTTTCCTCGTTTGATCCATCGAAAGCGATTTCGAAGATGCTGTTTGTCCGACGGCGTTTCACCGAGAGTTAAGCTTCCACCGGCGGCTTCTGGATCCTCTAGCATCGAAGTATCGAAAATCAATAACGGCGACATAGGTACACTTTCCAAACCCTAACTAATTATATTTCTGCCCCCAAATCGATTTAATTTCTATCCCCAAATCAATTTTCGTTTGTATAGGGTTTTATTAGTGATGATGATGGCCTCTTTGCTCTATTTGACTTGGGTTGGTGTTTATTCGCATAAATCCGGTTGTTATTTGGAAAAGACATCGAATGAAAATTTTTGGATGTTAACTTTATTCAGTGGGTTTGATCATACTTTTGAGGATTCTCATGGTTTGATCATTTCTTTGGGTTTATTCGATGGGGTTGATCATTTGTCTGAATTATTTTTTTCGGTGGGTTTGATCATTTGTTTGACTTATTTTTTTGGGTGGGTTTGATCATGGTTTAGGATGAAAATGTAATTTTATCCGACATGGTTTACGATTGAAAAAGTTTTTTGGGTTTGATCATAGTTCTGGGGATGTTAACTTTATTCGATGCAAAATTGAATTATGATGCAGCAATGGTTTTGTTGTCTCTTTTGCAATACGATGCCGATCAGTTACACCAACAGTTCTACCTCCGTAGCAAGCTACAACAGCGGATGTGCTAAAGCCGATGGGAACTTTGGGATTCCTCAGCGATGTTACTGTGGCCAAAACATCATCATTGAAGAGTCCACAGCTCCTGCAACAATGGGGAGGAAGTTTTTTACACATGTCCTACAATCTTTGGAGAGGAAAGATCGAGTAATGAATATATATGTTGTAGCTAGTTTTGTTAGTCATTTTCTAATTCAGTTTTTCTTCTACATTGTGTAGGAGAGTCTAGATCACATTTTCAAATGGTGGGATGAAACTGTTGAAGAACAGTTGACAATTCTACAAATAAGGATTGATCAACAGAGTGGAAGAATGGAAAGCTACAATAGGACACAACAGCTGCAGTCATATGAGAATCGGTTATATACCATGGAGCCTCTGATCGATAGAAACACGGATGACATAGGAGAATTAAAGGAAGTCGTGGTGGAGATTCAACGAGAGGTGGCTCGGATGAAAGAGGAAATGGCGACAAGAGGTTCTAACTTTCTCCTTATCCTGTTTTTGGTAATTTTTGGTGCTATCTCTTTTCTCTTTATGCGTTTGGAAGTAGTCTAGAAGACTATTCATCTTTGTAATTCTTAAGTAGTGGTCTAGTGCTTACGGCTTAGTAGTTTTTTGATGTATTTTAAGAACTTGGATCCTTTAGTTGAATCCTTTATGTTGCTCCTTGCTTGTTCTAGTTTTAGAACTTGAATACTCAAGTCTGTAATCCTTTCTGTTGTAGACCTTGAATGATGTTTTTAATGACTTTATTTGCTTTTATTACTTCGGTTTCTGTTGTTCTATATTGTTGGGAAACTATGTTCCTGATAACATCGTATTTTGACCACTTTTGTGGATCGTTTTGAAATACTTTTTCTATGTTTTTTTATTGCTTTCAAGTACTTCTATTATTTTTTTCTAGTATTTATAGTTCCAAGACTCTTTTCAGGAAACTTAGGGAAAAAAACTTAATAAAATGGATAGAAGACCAGATTTTCAGCTCAGAGTCAAACTGTCAGAAGTTCACCCCCAATGAAGACCTTCTCACCGTCTGATCCAGTTAAAATTTGGAAATCTCAAAGATGGAACTATCAGCTTTCCAGCACAATTTACATCTTGGCAATCCAACGGTTCAATCAAAAGTTACGCAAAGAGCAAGATGTCCCGTAAACCAGCCGGCAAGCATTTCCACCCGCGGTCAACAGCCATTTCACCACGGTCAGAGGCTACCCAACTGCGGCCAAGCAACCATTCACCGCGGCCACGTCCCTTCCAACCGCGTCCAGCCATCTCCGAGTTAGAAGGCCCATTTCTGAAGCCCAAAATGATTCTCTCATTTTGAGAAACCCTAAGTGACGCCCAGAAATGTCCTGAGCACTATAAATACATGTTTTAGGAACCCTAATTCGTATGCCATCTTATGCTCTTATTGTTTTAGAATACTTTTAGGTTTTTCATACTTTAGCTTTTAGGGAGATAAAGATCTATCTCTTAAACCCTTTTTCTTTCTTCTTCAATTTCGACTATTGCTCAGATTTTTAATACTGCATCTTTTCTCTTCCAGGACCAGAGTGGAAACCTACTGGTCAGGGTTGAGAGAGATAATTGTCAATAATCACGACAGTGGTGTATTCATATGTCTGTGACTCGAGTTTGAAAAGTTTTAGCTAGGATCTTATTAAATTTACTCTTTAGCAATGTTTTGAATCGTTCATACCCCGGAGAGAATTTCCCTGAAACCCAGCGCCTCTTTTCTATTGATTTTCACAGATTTTATTTCAAGCTTTAGTTCATCATTTTCATTCTATTAATCGATTTTTATTTAAGCAATTAGGTTTAGCCGTTTTTCTCATTTTTAGTCAATTTCATTAATTTTAGTTATTAGGTCATTTTAATTCTCGTATTTTCTCATTAAGATTAGTTTTTACGTTTTAAAGACACCAACAAAAATCGTCTGGTTCTAGACTTCCTTACTTTACATATCTTTCGAAGGCTTTTGCAGGAAATATCCTCCTTCCCTGTGGATTTGATCCATAAGTACTACAATCGATCAGCTGTACACTTGCCGCTATTGATTTCATTTAGGGTAAAACTTGACACCTTCACCACACAACACATCAGTTCCTTCGGCCTATATGTGATTATGTAGGAATGGGATAAAGGCAAGCTCTGCAGATTTCATAAGCAAAAGATAAGTTTCATAAAAAATATTATCTTCTTTAATTTTTATATCTCTTGTATGACTAGTGTGTAATGATTGTTTATGGTTGAATGCAGCTTACGGCTACTGGGTTGAATGCAGCTTACCTTTTTTTATGGTTGAATGCAGCTTACCTTTGTTTATGGTTGACTGCAGCTTACGGATAGTTAGACAATCACATCACTTAGCCATTGTTAAAGAGTTTAGTGTTATCCGGCTTTCATTAAAAAAAAAACAGTTGCAAAGTGAATATACGTGATGTAGAGTGTTGGTAGTTAATGCTTATTGGAGTTCAGGTTGTTAGGTTGATAAGTGTCACAGTTAGTTAATGCTGATTAACGGTCATAAATTGCGAACATAGATAAGTGTTAAATACTTGTTAGGTTGATGTCTTGTCAACCTGGTTAGATATCCATTAATTCCTCTATCTCTTTTATCTGTTTTCATCTCTCTTTAATCTCTACTCATCTCTCTATTTAATCCTCTCGCTTTCATTCCTATATATCTTTCCTTCATCACTTTATTTTGCTTCATCTGTTTCATCTCTTTCTCTTCTTTTGTCGAAATGGATTTGCATTCGGCTAATCCATTTTCCCAGTCCTCCAAATTTGTTGACTTGTTGAACAGTCAACATGAAGATAAAGATTTTGATTCGTTTCCTTCTCATGATCATGTTCCCATGTTCAGTACTCAGTGTACTCAGCCTTCAATCATTGGTGATACGCATGCGGATTTGGTCTCCCAGCGAGGAAGAAAGTCTTGGTCACCCTACGAGGATGTTCTCCTCATCAGCTCATGGCTCAGCACCTCAACCTGTTGTGGGCACTGAGCAACGTTCAGGAGCCTTTTGGAAGCGGATTGCTGCATACTATGCAGAGAGTTTGAAGCCAGGAAGTGAACCGCGCGGTGCAGGCCAGTGTAAGCAAAGGTGGCACAAAATAAATGACTTAGTTTGTAAGTTCTGCAGCACGTATGAGACAGAATCAAGAGAGAGAGAGTGGGCAGAATGACAACGACGTACTGAAAGTGGCTCACTAGATATTCTTCAGCGATCAGAATAAGAAGTTTAACTTGGAGCATGCGTGGAAGGAGTTGAGGAACGACCAAAAATGGTCTGAGCTTTCCACAACCAAAACAGATGCGACTTCTAAAAAAAAAGAACGGCTGGAGAGATTTCACAGTCGCCAACTTGGAATGCAGATGAGGGCAAGAGTTGCGAGGATGGTCAAGCGAACATCCGGCCTCCTGGTGTGAAGGCTGCGAAAGCAAGAGGAAAGAAGGTCAAGGCAGAGGCCAGTGTGATGACTGAGTTCAAGAATATGTGGGCAATTAAGGAAAAAGAGCTTGCCTTGAAGAATAACATCTCAAAAATGGGGCTGCTTGACTTTCTAATAAAGAAGGAACCGTTAACTGAAAATGAAGAAGCCCTAAATCAGAAACTAATCACAGATATATTGTCTACTTAGGTTTGTTTTTGATTTCACTCCTTTGTGATGTTGGGCTTTATTCACTTGGTTTGGACGTTTAATATTGTTTTTTTTGGGATTTGCTAGGTTGTGTTTACTCCATGGTTCACTTATCTTGAGTTTGATTGTGATATTTCACTCTTTTTTTGTTGGCACATGCGGATACAATTGCAGCCTACGTTTTGTTTTTTTTTCTGTGTGGACAATGCTCTTATCTTTGATTCGTACCTGGTGTTTTTATCACCATAAGTTTGTAATTTTATGTAGAACCACAATATTGCTATACTCTTGTTCTATTTATATGCTTCCATTCCTATCATTTTAATGTGTCCAACTTCATATTGTCTTAGTTAAATTGTATTCTTGTTCTTAATGTTTTGAATGTTTGCTCTTACTTTTATGTCATCAAACTTTCTGAAATATTAAAAAAGATTTGATCCAATCCTTTCAATCCAAACCTACTTTTATGTCCAATCCAATCCTTTCATCTTTCTTATTTCAAACACCAAACCTATAAAAAAGATCATATGGCATCTTCTTCTTCCAACAACAATTTTAATGGATCTTCTTCAAACAACAATTTTGGTGAAGCTTTTGATCAACAGTTTGATCAACTATATGATCAAACTTTTGACAAACTTTTCATTGAATATGGAAATCGTTTGGAAGCACCAAAATCAAGGAAAAAACGAGCTTACATGAAAGAGATCGTGAAGAAGGGCACAATCGGTTGTGGAACGATTATTTCAGTGATGCTGCAACGTATCCTCCCAATTTATTCCGAAACATTTGTTCTTACATAGTGTTGGAAAACTATCTACGGAAGTTCAGTACTTCCGTCAGAAGAAAGATGGTTTAGGAAGGTTTAGTCTCTCTCCACTCCAAAAGTGTACAGCAGCCATTCGTCTATTGGCATATGGAACAGCGGTTGATACGGTGGACGAATATCTTCGACTTGGTGAAACCACCGCTCGTGCATGTTTGGAACATTTTGTCGAAGCCATTATTAATTTGTTTGGTGATGAGTACTTAAGAAGACCCACATCAGATGATCTTCAACGCTTACTTTATATTGGAGAGCAACGAGGATTTTCCGGAATGATCGGCAGCATCGACTGTATGCATTGGGAGTAGAAGAATTGCCCTACCGCTTGGAAAGAACAATTTTCTCGTGGTTCGGAAAAACCATAATCGTGTTAGAGGCAGTAGTTTCATATGATCTTTGGATATGTCACGCTTTTTCTGGACTTTCAGGGTACTTTAAACGATATAAATGTTCTTGATCGCTCACCCATTTTTGATGACATAATTCAAGGTAAAGCACCACCAGTCAACTTTACTGTCAATGGAAAGGAGTATAATTTGGCATAATATCTCACGGATGATATTTATCCAAAATGGATAACTTTTATCCAATCTATTCCACTTCCACAAGGGACAAAGATATGTTAATTTGCGGAACGTCAAGAAGGAGCCTGAAAAGATGTAGAGCGAGCGTTTGGAGTCTTGCAATCTCGCTTTGCCATTGTCAAAAATCCAGCACTTTTTTGGGATAAAGAGAAAATAGGAAAGATTATGAGAGCTTGTGTCATCCTCCACAATATGATTGTAGAAGACGAAAGAGATGGATACAATCTAATTGATACTATTGCAGAATTTAAACCAGGAGAAGGAAGCGGAAGTTCAAATGTGGATCTCTCGTATTCCACAGACATGACTTCAAATATTACCGATATGCTGACTGCTCGGAAAAAAATTTGTGATAAACAACAGCATCAGCAATTGAAATCAGATTTAGTCGAACATATATGGCAAAGATTTGGACATTATTATGATAACAACTAAGGATTTATAGCAAATTTTATGTTTAAATCAAATAATTATGTTTTTAAAATAAACTATTATATTTATGTCTCTAAAGAGTTTTTAAACATAGTCTTTAAACCAAAAAAAAACATTAAAAAATGGCTTAAGAGACCCATATGGGTCTTTGGGATGCTGATGCTCTTACATCTACTGATCTGCAGACTGCATGTGTTTACTTAATCTCATTCAAATTGTCAGACTATTTCTATTTGTTTATTTCATGTTTTGCAGGTTTAAGAGTGGTCTCAACAAGTATAATTAAGAAACCTATTACTGGTTCAACAAGATTGGATCCAATCATATTTGCAAATAATAAGATGTGAGATTCAGAACAACAAATATGTTTATGATAAATATTATTGTGGTCACAGCAGCACCAACAACTTTGACAAAGAGTCAGACAGAGCAATCCAAAAACACCTGGGAGCAAATACGATAAGCCAGACCTCGAAGTCTATGATGCAACTTGGTGTGGTTCACACACAACACACCTAAGTTCGCATTCAACGCCTGGGTTACAATGCTAAACAGATTGCCCACAGGAGATCGAATGCTTTCATGGAGCAGTCACATCTCGACAGCCTGTGTTTTCTGCCTCCACTCGCTGAAAAGTAGAAATCATCTCTTCTTTGAATGCCCATACACCCTGCAGGTCTGGGAAAATCTCGCAGCAGGTATTCTTGGGATTGAGTTCACTGGTATTTGGGAGGATCTTGTGATAATCCTAACGCGCAGAAACCAGAGATCATTGAAGAACTTCACTTCAAAGTACCTCTTTCAGATCACGCTATACCACATATGGGGTGAGCGTAACAGAAGGAAACATGGAGAGCCTCATTCTACTCAACAACAGGTGATCAGACAGATTGACAAAGGTTTAAAAAACAGATTCAATTCCATCCGTAAGCTTGGTGATCGATGATATGAAGATGGCTTCCAACTCTGGATAGCCTCTAAACCCGCGATTTAAATTTGATTTGTGGAATGTATTTACTTTAAGTAAGAAAACTTGATAGCATCACTGATGTAAAAACGTTTTTTTTTTTAATAAATTTAACATTTTTTCAAAAAAAAAAGAGAAAATGATTAACTCAACGAACAATTCTAATATAAAATCAATTGCTTCTTCGTCAAGAAGCTTTAATCGGCTTAAGCAAAGATTTTCTCCAAGATGGGTTCAAATGAATAATATTCAACTAGATTCTAACCCGCCCATGAGTGGACGGGGATAATTTTCCTTTTAAATAAATGGTTGAAGAATGTTAAATAAATGTATGTTTGATTACACTGGTATATTGGGGTTGGTGTATTAAAATGATTGAGTAAATATGATCAGATAGTATTTTAAATCCAGTACAATTCATACAAATATTAATCATATAATACCATAAATTTTGTCGATGAATGTTTTATTGTTGACGACAGATGTTTAACAAATAAATATTAGCGGGTAGTATAAATAACTAGTGATTTCGCATCACTGTATATATGTGCATTCAAATTATTAAATATGTTATAGTTTTGATTATTTGGATAGGCATAAGATTTTGTATATTAAGGCATAAAATTTTGTATATTAAAAGTTACAAGTTTTTTTGATAAAAAATATATAGTACGTAATATTCTTATACAAGTTTTTATAAACAACTTGACAAAATTACTAACTATAACAACTAATAATATTGTTATAGTTGAAGAATAACTAATACTCTTATTACTCGTCAAATCCGATGAAATAAAACATATTACTTCTCACATGTTTTGTCAAAGCTGAATGACGTGTTTAGAAAATTAAAAACAAATAAGTAACACATGGTTGTGATGTTGGCTGTTACCTGAATTTCCTGTCATGTTTTTTATCAGAACATTTATAAATATTTCACTCGTCTTAAGAGTGGATATAATTTTTATTGTTTAAGGATACTTATTTGTATATAAATAATGTGTTTGTAGTCTTTATTGGAACACTTCTAATTTTTTTTACTCATCTTGAAAGTGGATATAATTTTATTGTTTTATGATGTTTAAGGATACATATCTGTATGTAAATAATGTGTTTATATATGGTAATTTTCAGATTCCTGAGAATTAACCTTATATTATTAAAATTAATAATACATTTAGGATATTACAGATCTTGATTTGTTCATATCATAAAATGTATGTCTATTTAACATATTGCAATCTGTTTACATTGAGTTTTGTAATTTAATATACTAAACAAAATCTTGATATGCTTTAAATCCAAACACAAAGCAGTTTATTAGATGATGTAAGATTGATTCAGAATGTAATTTGAATCAATTAACAGTTGAACATAAAAAATACAAAACTAAATCTTGAAACAGAATAGAACATTAAAACAGGCCAAAAAAAAACTTTAAACAACCAATCAAATTCTTCCAATTTCACTTCATAATCACTTTGTTATAGAAAACAAAAAAAATATTTATAGTTGAGCCTCACTCTGGTGGCACTTTAAACTTGGAAGATGGAATTAATCCTTCCACACTTTTATATCTCTGCAAAAGGTTAAAAAATTGGAGTTGTAAAAATTAGAACAATTGAAAGAATAGTCTAACATGACTGTCATGATCTTTTAAAAAATTGTTTTCTGAAATTATGTCATCAAAACCACACAAAAAAATTAAGTTACACTGTTGGAAAAATGAAGACGAATAAGAAGAAAAACTAAATAGACTAATAGACCAATAAACGATATATTTATTTCTATCTACACGTTAACTTGCGCAAGTTTCTCAATAAAACATTTTCTTTTAAAAATATATCTCTGAATTTGAGACATGAATCAGGTTGACTTCATGTAAACGTAGGAATATATCCTTAAAGGGATGATCTATCACCATAAACTTTGGAACCAACAAAATTGAAAATGTATTTTGAGTTAACTTTTTGTGGATTTTGCCTTATAACGTTGCTTAGATCTCTCAGTTGCAGTTCTTCTACATACATTTGAATGATATGTCTGCAAAATCATAAAAAAAAAAATTTATTGAATAAAAATATTGAATATTTTAGAAGAAATCAATAAAAGAAGAATCACATAATTGAAAATGATGAAAAATAGAACTCATCTTTAAAGCAAAGAAATTAACTCTCATTCTTTATACATGAAAAAACACATATGTTACGATTTAGTAATAAAAATCTTGTATTAGAGTTTAAAACAAAAAAGATGAAAATTAGGACTAACCTTTGAATCTTAGACAGTAAACCTCCATCATTTTCCTAAATATCTTTGTTTGCTCTCACAATTAGATTCTTCGACACGCAAATGAAAAAAATAGAGTTAGGAAACAAATAGTGTTAGGATATTATGCAAAATTATATATACATAATTCATAAGTAAATGAGAAAGAAAACACACACAAAAAATGAGAATTTTTTTATCAAGATAGCAAACTTTAAAATTATCTTAACCAAGTCATAAACGGCATCGAAAAATTTCACCAGACTCCTTTCGCAAAAGAATCATCTCACACTTTGGTACAAACTTCACACCTGAAAGTTTTAAAATCAAACAATTAAATTACATAAATTTTACAAGAAAAATATCATTGGGACATTCTATCAAACAGTTGGTAAGCATAAAATAAATATTGGTAAGAAAAAGAGAGGAAGTCATACCAGCAATGTAGTTAACAATTATATTCAGAAATTAGATTATCATATGGGTGAGCGTGGAATATCATCGTACCAAATAAGCATAATAGAATAATCAATAGCTATTTATTAAATCAGAATAAACAAATACAATTTGTAACAATATGCTTACGGTTTCTTAAGCTCCTCCTTAGGAATCTCTTTATCAAAGTTCTCCTTCTAAACTTGTGTTCCTTAAACTTCTCTAACCATGTCAACATTGAACTCTACATAAACATAAACACATAGTTATCAGACTATTAAAGTAAAATTTAACAAAAACAATAAATCAAAGAAAATGAGTTTAATATAAAAAATTAAAAAGAGCACAAACTGAAAAAAACAAAGATAAACAGCAAAGAAATGGTGTCGTATGCTGTAAATGAATTTATTTATAGTGCTTGTAGTCGGCTACTTAGGTTAGTTAGTTTAGATACAAAATAATTAGAATATCTTATTCAAGTTTAAATTATCTTATTTTTTTAGGTTTGGAAAATAGGTAGTCCGACATTTATGATCAAATTGTTGAGGATATTCCGGAGTTTATGAATGTGATTGGTTTTGTAGGAAAAATTCTTAATTTGTATTCTTAAATATATTTTTAAGTTATTATATTTGTTAAGAAGATATTGACATCTAACAACTATATGATATTTGTTTGTTTTTGGGAAAAAAATAGATTTTTATACTCGATGAAAATCTTTATAATTGGTAAAACATTAACAGAGATTTTTTTTAATTTTCAAAATGTCATCTATATACGCAAATTAAATACTATTAATTGTGGTCTAATTAAATAATTTCTGAAACAATTGTTATCTGAGTTAATGCTTTCTATCTTTGAAATATTCATGAATGAAATACCTTCCAAAAATAAATCTCATTTATTTATGTCATTAAATACTTTCCGAAATATTATTTTGATTAAAGTTACCGAGTCAAAAATATTGAACTCATGTCAATTTAAATATATAGTTATGGATATAAAGGATTTCAAATTCACCGAGTATATCTCCTACAATCGAAGAAAAACAAATCTCATACAAATCAATAAAGTCAACCACTAAATATTATTCTCAAACCAATAAATCTTCTATATTAAAGGCAATTGATTTAAATGAAATAAAATCTTATGTCTCTCACAAAATCTTCTGCTAAATATTTTATAAACGATTACATTTTTTTTTAATCAGAAATTTCCAAAAATACAAAACGGGTTAAGATTTAGGATCCGTGTCTTTTTAAACGGGTCATTTTAAAAGGACGCGGATCCTCTTTGGTTTTGCTCTATTTTTGTCGTAAATACATTTTTTCCAATAGCATTCATTGTAATATACTACGTAACACTGATGTCAAATTCTAAATGTACTTATCATTTAATATTATAAGATGATTTTATGGTATAATCAAACACTATGATCTTAATTGGATTCACATTGTTTTTTTTTTTCTTTTCAATTCATTTAATATTCTTCTTTTTGCTGATTATCAGTGTGTTAGTTGAAAAGTGTATAAAGTAAAGTTAGGGAAGATAAGCTAATGTGAAGTTCTTTTTTTAGATGTTGATAATACTCTCTTTTTTTAAAAAAATATGAAGTTCTTTATAAATAGTTGTAGGCTCTTTGATTTAGCTTGATAACAAACTCAAATTATTATTAACGCCTTTATAAAGGATGATCTTATTATATCGATTGATATATACAGTAATTTATACCTATATATATATCTGTCTGATATCATTTCTTTTCATAATGGCTAGGAGGAACCAAAAGTTAAGTACAATGACTTCATGAACAAAGAACTTAACTTGATCTCGATAGCAGATCTTTCAAGATCAATCCCCTCAGCAGTGGATGGACTCAAACCGAGTCAGAGAAAAATACTTTTCTGTACATTCAAGAGAAACTTCAATGAGCAAGCCAGGATTGCCCAATTCACTGGTTATGTACCACAAGGCTCAGCTTATCATCACGGCAAGTGGAGTCTTTCTAGTAACATCATCTGAATGGCGCAGGATTTTTTCAGCAACAACAATATCAACCTCTTTCAACCAATAGGTCAATTCGGTACAGGAATTTGTTATTTTTGCAAGTATAGCTGATATATAGAGCAACTCTTCTCATTTTTATCTTTTTGCGCGAACTCATCATGATTGTGGTTCATAGGGTGGAAAAGATATAGCTGATATACAGAGCAATATCTGGATGTCTTTCAGTGTCAGCTAGATTACGCACTTGGAGAGTACAATGCGATACACAATGTGCACGGTGTGGAGCGGAGAATGAAACCATAAATCATGTTCTTTTTGAATGCCCCTGTTTTATAAACTTGGGCATTATCTAAGATACCAACTCCATTTGGTGTTTTTCCAATGACTTCGGTTTATTTAAATTTTGATCATCTTTTCTGGAGACTTCATAAAGCAATGAAAAATACTCAATCCCATGGATAACATGATATATCTGGAAGGCGCAAAATAAGAAAGTGTATTCGAATATAGATGTAGACCCACAAATTACATTAAAGATAGCAGAAACTGAGGTGATACTATGGGAAGAGGCTCAAGGGTCTGAACAAGTTTCAACTCACATAACTTCGGATATTTCTGCGGTCTACTCAATACCTCTAAGATATGAAGGTTGGTAGTGTTATATTGATGGCTCTTGAAAAAATACAGATTTATTCACAGGATCAGGATGGTACTATTTTCAAGAAGGTACTATAGACCAAATTATGGGAGCACAAAATATAAGACGTAGTCTTTCGCCTCTGCACGCGGAGATGGAAGCCCTCATATGGGCTATGCATTGTATGCTTGAGAATCAGAAAACGGCAGTAGCATTTACAACGGACTATTCGGAATTGGTGAAAATGGTGTCTACACCCGAAGAATGATCAGCTTTTGCATTAGATTTGGAAGAGTTTGTGAAGATGAATGACAAGTTCATTTTTTTTCTCTATATCACAGATTCTACGCGCAAAGAACTTAAAGGCAAACAAATTAGCAATAAACACTCATGTCTACCCTCAAGATATTATTTATGTAAATTCGATACCATCGGTTTGGTTAATCGAATTGTTCTAAATATTTAGGCTGTCGAAAAAAAAAAAGAGTTTGAGCAGTTTGTTTAACTCCATTGAAAGGATCTAAATTTATACATATGATTATCATTCAAATAGTATTTTGGCTTGTAATTTAAGGTTACAATTGAGAATTCGAGATAGGTGTACACTTGTAACGAGGCATGGTTAACTTAGAAGGATGACTAAATGTCGGAAGAAATCTGAATTCTCTACTATTATTATATCATCGTATTATTGTAGTATAAAAATGTAGAATTAGCTAAATATGTAAAGTAAACAAAAACAATATAACTTTTTGTAAAAACATGTAAAGTCGGTTTTGTAGTAAGAGTAGATGCGCCGATAATTCTTAAACATTTTTTCTTTAACATTAGAAGAAGGGGAAAATGGATTGAATGTAATTCAAAGGATCAATAAATGGTAAGGATGATCACCATTCAAGTAGTATATTTTATTTTATTATTTAAAGTTTTAAAATTTAGATTAGTAGAAACTTGTAATGTAGCATGGTTAAGTTAAAAGATTGACTCAATATTGAAAGAAATATGACTTCTCTATTGTGATAATAGTATCGTATTGTTTGGAATATAACCACTTAGTATAAGCTAAAATGTTAAAAGTATAAGAAACAACATCATAATAATATTGGTAATTTAAACTCTATTTTGGAGTAGGAGGAGTTGCGCTGATAATTCTTGAACATTGTTCCTTTAACATTGGAGGAGGAAAAAACGGATTGAATGGGATTTTTGGCAGGCAATTGGCTTCGGCTTCCAAAAATGCTTTGCAACAAGCAGGACCTATGTGGCCGAACTGTCCAGTAAATATAGATTGAGAAATCTCTGCAATACATCCAGGAATATTTATCACTGATGACCAGCATTTTGTTATGTCAGGTAATCCTGGTATACCAGGACTTGGTTGGAATGGAAATGGAATCGGAAACTGTGGTAGTTGAGCATTTGCCGAGACTACAATGCATATGACCGCCAGAAGGAAAGAAACATTCTTAATAGCCATGATGAAATAGAAAAGGAAAAAGAAAAAGATCCCTTGAAATATGAGTCTTTATTGAGTTTGTTCTTGATTGATGAACAATTGTAAAATCGTTGTTTACTTATATCGAAAGAAATGAAGTTACCATATCAATTACCTTCAAGAAACGTCTTCGGATTTATATTGTGAATTTAATGAGCCGTTTTAAATATTGAAACACAGTGGAAACGGCCTCCACAAGAGAATGAAACGAACGACATTTATAAAATATAACTGGTGATCCTTAACCAAACGACCGATCAGGTCAGCTTTATATTTTCCTTCGGTTTTGATTTGCTTCCGTTTGATTTTGTTCAGTTTCATCTCTTGTGTAAGCCAAACCGCTCTCTTTTCAATCCGGAGACAATATCTCTATAGGTTGGGATGATAAGTGAAATGTTGGAGCATTTTCCTCTGCTGAGCCTTCAGTTGGCAATCTGTTCAATAGTTTTCCATAGCGTATGATTCGTCGTCACTTTGGTTTTTCACTGGTTCAGTTTAGATTAATGGCAATATTTTGTTTTGTACTATATGTACTATTTGAAAATGCATGACTTTATCCAAATTAAACATTGTAATGATTCTTGTTCCAATGACAAATTTAGTGTTTAAATAAATACGGTATTAAAAATTGCATTAATTTGAAATATCATATAATTTGAATTTTTTTATAATAAAACATCAATTATTGTGACAACACGAAGACTATTTTTCTTATAGTAAAAATAATAATTATTATAATCATCTACATTCTACAACAACACGAAGACTATTGTGACAACAAGAATCACAGCTCGAATGCAGATGTGTATCCCCTTCTTCTTGTTTCTCATGGATCAAAACCTCGAGCGAGCGATTATCATTTTTCGATGTATCATCACAATAACCATCGTTACCTATTGTGACCACATGATCACCATGACATTTGGTAGGCCGGCCACAAATGCTTTTTGCTTTTGGTTTCGCGGCCAAAACAGGCGGCTCAATTTTATTCTTAAACCTTGCAGCTGATGCTAGTTCATGTAGAGATTCCAAGATTTTTTCGGTTAGATTAATAATATCGATGAGCAAGGAGATTGCCGTAAGAAGTGAGATTAATTCTAGTGGTTCAACTTCTTTCAAGATGCCTGAATTAAGTAAGCTGGAGAGGGACTTGCAGGCAGATTGTGCGTTTTGGACATGAAGATCAGAAGAAGATGGTTTGGTCATTTTCTTGAACGAAATGGACATTTCTTTCATCGCTTTGCCTGACTCCGAACTCATTCTTCTCAACGGTTCTTCTAATTTCTTTTTTATATCACTTGACACCTGAAAATTTTTAAACAAAAAGGGATAAATAAGAGGATTGACAGAGTAATCAGTATATATAAAATGGTGTTTTTGCATGGGATTATGAGAAGTATATTGAATATGCAAAATTAAGAAATATAAGCTGAGAAATCAGGGTATAATGTAGCATGGTGGGCAATCTGATCGACGGCTTAGTTTTTCTGGTCTTTTCTGTTTTATCATTTTTGTAAACTAAAACTCAAACCAAATTAAACCATTTGGTCGGCTTTGGTGTTGATTCGATTAAGTTTCGGTTTAGCTTGGTTTTTGGTTTAGATTTTGTCGATTTTAGTTTAATATATAACTTTCAAATGGAATAAAATAGTGATCTAGTTTAATTTATATTTTTATCATACAATTTATAAATGTCAATAATTTTGCTTATTTGGTTTGTTTTGGTTTAGGTGTATTGCCACGCCAATGTTCAGAAAGGTCTAAGGCAATTTTAGAAAACGTGACCCTTGTTTTTATTTCCAAGCATACAAATTAGTGATAACGATTACAAAACACAATTTTGATATTATTCACTAAAATTCACATATTCGAATTCTCTAGCTAATTCACTCTCTATAAGTATGAGTGTGAAACCATGCAATCCCTCTTATGACAATAATTTATTTTATTATCATGAACATCTCAAACAAAAAAACTAAACATGTAATATAAAAATTAAATGTATAAACCTAATTTTGAAATAATTTTGGCTCTTCAATTTCTCATTTTCGTGTAGCTAAGTTCATTGCCTTTTTTCCAGTTACGGCTCTGGGTATATTCGAAAATCAGTTTCAATTTTCAGGTCCCTAATCAATGGAACCGTTCTGTTTATAGACAAAACTCGATTTGGCTTCGGTCTAAGCAATTTGGTTAGGATTTCTTGGTTACATTTTCTTGAACTCTTCATATTTTTTTTTTGTCAACTAACTCTACATTTCTTAAAGCCAAAACAACTTTTTGGATTTTGATTTAAGGAAGATGTAGTGAAAAACAATACCTTAAAATCTCCATTAAGATATGAATTAAGGGCATCAATTCGGTAAGCACATTGTCGGATTATACCACCGGTTGCTAGATATTGTTTCCAAGGATGCCGGAATCTGAATTGACCGTGACCAGGTTCCCATTTCGCAAAATTAGCCTATTTAAGAAAACGACAAACATAATGATGAATCTTGTTACAAATTGAGAGATAGTGTTAAAAAATAAAACAAGAAGAGATTATTCACCACTCACCAAAGATTCCTCATAGCTTTTTGAGTTGAGAACACTTTTATAGTTGCCAAAATCATTTTTTCGTTTGTCAACCTCTTTGATGTCACCATCTTCTACCGTTTCACAATACTTGTCCCCAAAATCTGCCAATCTCCAACTTTATATTTTCTTTTTTTTATATATAATGTAAATATGTATTTTCTTGTCGTCTGCAACTCACAAACATACACTACCGAGTTCAAATCTGGATTATAACATCACAACGATAATAGAATAAACCACTATATTATATGTCTAATCTTCTGAATGTACTCGTCAACACCAAAAGAAAATGTACTCTTTATGTAACTATTTGTCAAAATTAATATATGTTTAACATGAATCATCCGGTTTTGAACAAATTTTAGTTTTTATATCTAAATAGTTTAACAAGAAAACAGATTTTCCTAACATATCTATTCTTTTTGGTTAACTTCATTCTCTAACATATTCTTATTAGCCACCCACAAACATATTAAAAGCGAGTATGATAACTATTAACATGAAACTTTTTCCCACGAGAAAGACGCGTGACCAAGTGCAAAGGACCTAGCAAAAATATCTAAAGTTCCAAACTAACCTAATAAGTTTAAATCAGAACAAACATAAATAAAGGATATACCTAACAAGAAAAAGGAGAGTTTTTCAACGTTAGATGCAAGGAGAGAATGAAGATCTTGGCCGGCCCAGACAGGACAGACAAATATGGAGATAAGCACGCAACTTAGTCCTCCGATGATCACAGTGGAGATTCTCTTATGGGTCAACACTAGAACCTGCTCCTCTCTAAACCCCGACACTGATATCAACGCAAAGGTGAGTATGAATATCAACAGACTGTAATCGTATCTCGCCTTCACCCGCGGGAAGAACCTCACAAACGTCGACAACGCAGCTAAAGAACCCAACCAAAACAAGAAAACAAAAAACATTAGAGTATTGATTTAGCGGTTCCAAGCGGCACAAATTGATATGAACCACAACCGCCTGCACGTTTGCGGCATGTACTGGGAAAAACCACTCAACATCTAAATCATTTAGGTTGGGATTGTTTTGAATACCAATTTTGTTTTCCGTTTTATGTTAGAGTTATTAATTACATTTTCTTATCTTAACATTAATTTCACAAAATAGCTTTGCAAAATGCATTTGTTTTCATTTAAAATTAACAAATAATTTATGTTGACAATATTAAAATTGTAGTTTTATTGACGGAAAAACAAATTATACTATGTAAACGTGAAGGCAAACAAACAATCGATGTTTTGATATTTATTGTTATACATGTAACAGTGTAACATTTAATTGGTATGTTCATAAATACCTTGTAAAAAGACAAAGATTGCGAGAAGAATAGGTTCTCCAGTTGAACCAGACAAGCTCGCTAGGTGATGAGCTCCGATTCCAAGTGCCCCGGCAAATAGTGTTGCCGCTACTCTGTTAAGTCCTTTCCCTAGTGTGGCACCTACATGTATATATACACCATCTATGATAATTGTAGTAGAAGATGGATAAATTTAGCTGTAACAAGTGATCATGCATATTTTAATCAAAACTTTATATTCCTTGATATGTATTGCATGGCTTGCATGCAATACATAGTAATCACTCAGAAAAAAGATTTGATGTCAATGATGTTGAGGATCATGAATAGTATAATAATATATAATAAGAAAACAGACCAACAGAGAACTCGAAGACGACAACGACGGTCATGACAGCCCACATTGCATTGACACCGAAACTGTCGTAGAGAGGTTGATAATAATAGAAAGAAGAGATTAAGGCAAGAACCAGACCCACTTTGAACGAGTGAACTACTCTCCTTGGGTCTTCTTTTGCCACTCTTCTCCCTTCTCTCACAATCTCTCTCACTTTTTCCATATCTATCACTTTTTGAGAGAGAGAGAGAGAGAGAGAGAGAGAGAGAGAGAGAGAGAGAGAAAAGATGTGTTTGGGTGCGTACGTGTGTGTGAGTTATCAGATGTTATGTATATGACCAAGCGTATTTATAAGGAGAATGAAAGAGATAATATGATGGGCAGCTTATATATTGATAATGAATTATGAATATCAAACAACTTATCGAAAAATTAACATTGGTTGAGTTTTAACTTTTAAATTCTTTCAAGTATATTAATTACTTAAAAAAGAGAGCGGATACGCTTGATGTAAATAGAAACATATCAATTGCTTTTTCCAAATAAATTATATGCCATTTTATCTAATCTCGTCTCATTTTTTCACTAATTAACCAATATTAATCTGCATGATGATAAATTATTAGTAAAATGTATGCTATTTATATCTGATATAAGAAAAAATTACTTTATTCTTCTAAAGTTGAATGTGCGATTGAATACCATATGAATGCATAGTGTTAATTAGTTAGAATCTGTTCCATATTATAAACTGTTATAAAATTCACTCATGCGAATTAAATTCTCAAATTTCATGTATAGATTGAAATAAATTTAGAAATAGGGGTTAATCATGCATACTTTTATGATTCTTGCAAAAATGTAGATGCCAATTGTGTGTTAATAAAGTATCCACGTAACACATGACTGGATTAGGTATAGTTGATAGAGAGTTCTTTTTCTCACGAATTTTTCATCCTTCTAATTAAGGTTTAGGGTTTTCAGTTGCTTCTTCGTTCTTAGGGTTAGCCACACGCTTTCTTTTGGTTTTTGTGTGTTTCTATTTTGAAACTCTATTTTGCATCATGTGTAGGCATAAGAAAACCCTAAAACCCGATGCTCATTATAGTCATAATCCCTATTAGATCCACTATATAATTAATGCAATTTGTTTTGTGATTCAGAATGATCACATAACATTGATCAAAAAATTAAGATAACTTTTATTAATATGTTATAATCATCTAACATTAAACGAATTTTAAATCTCAACATAAAAAGTGTACATCTCCAACAATCTCTTAAAAGTAATTAAATCATCTATTCTCTATGACTCTATATCTTGATCTAAGCATAAAAAGACAAAAATTTCACTTTTTCATAGCATATACTAAATTTATTGTACAAGCATGGATGGACCATTGAAACCAATATCTTAAGGTTAATTAAGGCCTCTAATTAAAAATCACTGCGTTAGCTCAACTTGCAGCCTATACTCTATATACCAAAAATGAGAAAAAGTAAGATCAACCTTTTGAAAAATCGATCGAGGCATCTTGAATATCTTAAACTTGCACTATAGCTTAGTGAAACAAGCCTCATTAACTTTCTTCTTATCAAATTCTATGCTAGACAATAAAAAGAAAAAAATACATGTCGTTGACAGGATGACCACTAAAAATCTAAATACAAGGACACTAATACTTAAACTCCATATTGATTACGACATGAAGTAAAGTAGATGAAATGTCTTTTCGAAAAACAAAAAGGACAAGTAGCCACATTCCAAAATCATACTTACCCAACTTCCTATAAAATCTACTTGTTATGTGATAATGGGAAACAGAAACACAAGTTTTTTTTTTTTTTTTTTGGGGAGGGTTTAAACAGAAACACAAGTTGCGCTAGAACTAAGAAGTGATGACCATATAGCTTGCAATTTTTATCTTATTTCTTATTAAAGCTACCTTTTGTTATATATTATATATATTCATAATTCATGATTATAACATATCTAAAATAATTTTATCTAATTACTTATACGACAACAAAGATTAATTATAAATTCCAACCTTTTTAAGAATATTTACGAATAGTTAGATTAAAAATCAACCAATAGTTCAATTGTTGAAAGACTCATGAAGGGTTCAAATCCTTCTATTATCTTTCAATTAAGGTTAGTCATTGAGATGTCTTAAATGTCGGCAATAATATATGATACTCCATCGATTATGGGGACATTTTTAGGTTTATCAGACAAAATTAAGTTTTGACTAGGGAGATGTCATCAAAGTATGTAAAACAAAAAATATATACATATGGGGTCTGATTGGTAGCATTAAACGGGCAATTGGCAAAAAATGCTACATCAGCAAGGCCGATTGGAGAAATTGTTTAAAACCATGGTTGTAATCAGTGTTTGAAACGGGCAGTTAAAAGATGATTCAGGCGGTTGGAAGTTAATTTTTTGGACGGTTACAAAGTCTAAAAAATGGGCGTTTGGAGTAAACGAGCAGTTGTAACCAGAATTTTTTAATAATAAAATTTGTGGTTTGATATTAATTTTCAATAATAAACTAATAAAAATATTTGTATTTCTATGTGTATATATATGTGTGTGTTGGTTTTTTTGTTGTTTCATTCAATTCAATTCATTCGACAAAACAAAAAAAAAATCAGAAAATAGATATGTTTGAATATTCAAGTCAATCCATAAAAGAATTAAACATTGGTTGTGCATATCTTTTTTTAATCGTCTTATAGATTATGAATTTATAAATTATGAGAACAAGTATATGGATAATGAGACAATGGTTATGCATTTTAGTTTGCAGATATGTTATGGGCAGATCATAGGTGAATGATGCAAATTATTATAAAACAAGAGGAATTATTTGAATTGTTTAAAAATTATTTCATAAATAATAAATTTAATTTTTGTTTACTCAAATTTCATATAATAAAGTTTAAACGATGTTTTACTGTATCATTTTATAAATAGTTATCTAAAAAATATTGTACTAATAATTTTATACATTTACACTATTCAACCGCTGTAATGCTACCAATCAAGCTTAATTTTCAACCGTTTTTTGTTATAAAATCATCTTTTCCAATCGTTATCTATAATCGCCTCTTTTTTAACTGTCTTTGTTACAATTGGTCAAAAAATTTTAACCGGCTTGTTTAAACAGAATTACCAATCAAACTCATAGTGTAAAAGTTCAAGAAATAATTCATTAACAGCTAAATGTCATGCCCTAACTTGATTTCATGATTTGATGATTTTGTACTTCAGTTGAAGGGAGGAAGTGGCGCATTAGGATGACAAGGAAAATGCAAGTGCTGAGTCACCGCACTCACTAAAAAGGAATAATCAAACTCCACTTTGTATATTTTGTCTTCCTCTTTCAGAATCGAGTCTTCATTAGTTTCGCCCTCAAATCAGACACTTTAATTCTTTAATTTCATTTTTTATGTTTATTCTACAAATTTTATACATTATTCACCAAATTTTTTTAACAAAAGAAAGTGAGCTAAAGACATTTTTTTCACATTTTCTTGCAACATAGTACGTATATTTGTTATTCTTAATTTTGCAAAATTTTGTCACAATTCAAATCGAATTCTATCTCTCTTTGTATCGTGTTCTGTGTGACATGAACTGGTTCCAACTTTCTCAGCGTATTCCAAAAAAACAAAACTTGTTGACTGTGATTATAGATTACCTGAAGTTATTATTCCATATCTTGGTTTCTCTCCCATGTCTTAAGAATCCCTTTGTAGTTCTATCTTAATTATTGAATTCTTGTTGTATTTACTATCAAATTAAACTAGCTAACCTAATAAATAAGAGTAATAAATGAATCGCCATTTTAAAAGTTTTAGGGATTACATGCACTTCACAATGTCTTCGTCATGAACAAAGTGAAAAAATATAATCATCCGGACTATTCAAATTCACATCATTCAATACTTTCATGCTAGTTTGACTCTGATACCACACTATACAACGTTGTATTTCAGAGCCGAGAAGCCCCCACCATCACACAAGGTTCGTTGATTTGCCTTAGTCCAGACTCACCACTGATCTACCTCTTCCTCTTCTTTGATCCGTTTCTCCATCAACCAAACGAGAGTAACGTAGGGACTGAACGTGATCTCTTCCTTTTTCCTTTATATTTACCTCGTGACAAGTAGCCATTTGTTAAAACATCTACGTGTTATCAATAACTATAGATACACTTAGTTGCTCGTTTCATGATTAGGCATGTTAGCTTTTGCTATAAATAATATGGTTGAATGATGATATGAATAATGTGTGTGCTGCATGACTCGTGTTGGGTATTCGCATATGCGAGTTATGGTTTGTTATGTGGGCATTAGGTGGTTTATGTCGTGGTAGAAAGACTTTGGGCATGTGTCGGGTCCCTTATCCCAAGAGACTTCTGTGTTATTTTCTGGTTCAAGGTGAGGCACTAGACAAGCCATGACTCAGATTGGCCGACGAGCAAATCAATAGGTGCCAACGAAGATGACCGCTTGCGTTGTTCTTCGAATTTGTTGTGCTGTATGTTTTAGCTTATGATTGTCGTGATGTGAATGATTATGGTAATATAGTTGTTTTTTATGATTTACACTCACTAGGTAATCCAAATTATTCATCTTCTCTTTTACAGGCGCGCGAGTATGACGATGTGCAGAAATAATGGAAGACTTGACAATGTTTTTCGTTTTTTTGTTTACTTTTTTGTTTGTTTATTTCTTGTAATACATTTTATCTTGATATTCGGGGTTTTGTTAAGTTCAAAGTTTGATTTATGTAAACATTTTGGATTCGATCCTTGAAAATGAGAATGACGTTTTGGACTAACAAGCAATTTCTTGCGTAATTAGTCAATATTTTGACATGCCCGTTTGGTTAAGTAAGAAATGAGTGTCAAAATAACTGTAGAACGTTTTTACCGTTCAAATTTCGTATATGATCCCATATCTCTTGGCTAATTCTCTTTTGAGGTTTTATTCCTTGTTCGATAACCGTTTATCATTGAGAAAAATTCAAGACTTGTCACAACTACTGTAACTTTTTTTTTTTTTTGAACCTTCGTCTCAACTAACTTTAAAGATTACTATTATCTCTTTTCTTGATTTTGGTCCTCACTTGGAGAATGTATACTAAAAATTGTCTCATACCAGATCATTCTTTCAATAAGCCTCCTGAGAATAGCTAGATATGCATTGAGATGATGTTCATAGCCAAATCATCTATTTTATTGTTCACATGCACCATATTTCTTGAGATTTAAGTATGATACTTGTAGATCTCAACTTTGAGACGTATATTCTTCGACGGAGGCATAAATCACTATTTTTCTTCACAAAAGTAAATGTGAAGATGTTGTGGTAGATATTAAAAAAAAAAAAAAATTGTGATATATGAATACACCATGCATATATGAGAGTCCGAAAACAATGTGTAGCATTCGATTTCTAAAATTAGATCACAAAATGTAAAGATATAACATATTTTAGTAATTGGTCATGATTCATGTATACATATTGAATCAACAATTTTTTTTTTAATTTAAGTTCGATAGCATACAATGTTTTTGTTATTTTTACAACATTAAAATCTAAATGATGCCAACTTTTTTAATCTCTAATCAGGAAAAATAAAAGTTGCTGTATTCTATCTTTGAATTTGTTACTATTTATTCAGTTCACCCTAAATAGTATACAAATTGGTGGTTAATGTTTACAGCTGAAAAAGATACATAGTATTATGTACATAGTATTAGGCAAATACTACTGATATCATGTATTTTCAAGGTTTTTTCCCTAAAGAACCTACATCTCTAGCCTAGTAACTCTGTTGTTGATAAAGTATTTGGAAGCATATTTTAAAAGTGAGGAAGGAATTTGAAGGGCCCAAGAAAATATAGTGAAAATTTGTGAGATCATAATGTCCTGTCGATTATCCCATCATAATCTGTAGAGTGGAGAGAAGTCTAAAAAGCAAGAGCAAAGTAGTTCATGCACCTTTTGCAGCAAACTTTAGGTACCTCAAAAGGGTAAAAGCAGAAAGCCACCAAAAAAAAATTCTATAATAACTAACACAGTTTTAATTGTAATTGAGCTAAGTAAGACTAAATTTGATCCACATGAACTCAAAGATTTTGATTAATGTAAATTAGGGATGGATTAAGACACCCATCACTAACTAGTGAAACACCGTATATTAGAACAAGTTTTGGTCCACAAATGCGTAAGAACACAAGATTTTTGAAAAATGTAAATTAGGAGTGGATTAAGACATCCATCACAGATTAGTGAAACACCAAATACTTTAATTATATTGTAATTCAAAAACTATTGTAATAACAAAAATCTTGTGTTACGCTTTTGTGGATCACAAAAATATTGTAAACTAGAACAAAAATATTGTAGTAACAAATTAAATTGTATGTGAGTTAGACCAAATTTGATCCACAAAAATGTGCATGAACAAATGAACTTAAAGTATTTGAAAAGAAATGTAAAGTAGGAATGGATTAAGACATCCATCACAAATTAGTGAAACAACATAGTTTAAATTGTATTTGATCCATATATGCGTAAGAACATAGATTTTGAAAAATGTAGATTAGAGTGGATTAAGACATCCATCACAGATTAGTGAAGCAGACAATACTATAATTCTAAGGCTGATAATTAACGAATTTGTAACTACCAATATAGCGTTTTTGTCTGAAGTCTGAACCTCACATTGTGAATAAAGGAGTGAGTTTTATTGAAAGTAGAGCCTCTGTTTTTATTTATTTAATAATAAGCTAATAATGTATATAGAGCTAATCAAAGTAGCATAAAGGTACAAAAATACATGTGAGCTTGTGTACTGTTAAAGCTGTTGATGGACCGGTTCTCTTTACCAGCCTTGAAATTCGTGAAATTGTTTGAACACTTAAACCGGTAAATGAAAAGGTTTAAGACTACTAAAATTTACAGCTAAAAAAGATGATTAACCCGTAACTATATCAGACTTCATAAGTTAAAAGTAGTAAATCCACACAAATGAGATTGAATACATAAATAAAATTCGCAAAAATCCCAAAAGAGAGAAGAAAAAAGGAGCATTTAAATGTACAAACAAAAAAACTTCAAAAAATAAACCATATCTGTTTTACAGACTGACTTTAGTTAGTCATAGCGAGCCTAAAAATCCTGGAGCGGTTCGCTCTTAACCTCTATATGAATCCACCTTAACCATAACCGGTTTAACTCCGGTACGGTCAATTACTTTTTGGTTACATTGAACAGCCACCAGTAACCGGTAAGGTGTTTGTAATTGGCATTGCAGCTTTGATACCATCCAAAGTAGTCTTAGAGTTTCCTCCACATTTCATCGTCTGCTCCAAAATATTCACCAGTTGCATGAATATTTCCATCCTCGTCACATCTCGATTCGCCTATAAATCCATTTCAAACCGAGTTTTAGTGATCTAAAACATCTTTTTCAATCTCTCTTAACCAACTAAACAAACTTGTAATTTACCTCAACAGTGAAGCGAGCCCAAATCTTGTCTGTTCGAGTTTCAATGACGCCTTTCAAGATCGTTAAGCCTAAGCTTCGGATCCAATCAGCGATTTCTAGAAAGAACCCTCGTTGTTCGCATAACATCTGTTCGCAAATACACCATCAAAGACAGCTTGAAAACACTAAATCTTGTTTCAATCTTGCTTGTAGGAGAGAGGCAGTAAAGTTACCTCAACTTGGAAAATGCGAGGCGGGTTAAGATCCTCTACAACAATTGGACAAACCAGAGACTTTGACCCGACTTCGAAAGCCCATGTTGCTCCTCCTCCAAAGGCACCTTCCTCTTTCATTATCTTATAAACAACACAACAAGAAATATCAGAACAAGAAGCTAAGAGAAGACCTGGAAATATGTTTTTTTCGTATTACCTTTGATTCCCCGGTTTGTTTCAGCTTATCAGAATGCTTAGAGACGTTTTGTAAGAAGAGCATGTGCTTGATTGTACGTTCAAGGAGCGCATCTATGCTACACTGTTAAACAAAAAGCACATTTTACTATTGGTTAGTAACAGTCTCTCTAAGGGGATTATTCAAATTGTCGAAAAGCCAAGAATTTGTCGCTTACTTTTGCACCGTTTGGTATGATTTCACGCAACTCCTTGACACGATCTTGGATCATCTGGCGATCTTTAGGCCTTGGTCTTGGATTCTCTCCTGGTTTAAGCCGTTTACGGTTATTAGCCGGTTTTGCAGTTTCATTCTTAATTATCATTCTTGGACTGCCCTCACGCTTCAAGCTGTGTGCTTGTTCAACCCAAGAACTGATCTGAGACCCATAAACCGGTGATGGCCCGACCGGTGTCCCTTGTTTCTTCTCATGTAACTGGCTACCTTGAGGGCTACTGTGAGATGGCGTGGTAACAGAAGAGTTACTAACTTTGGTCATAGTGGTTTTGCAGGACTCAGAAGTATCATCTGAGATCTGCTTTGTGGAGGAGCAAGCACCTGAGACCACAGCATCTAATAGATGATCTGTTCCACCAAAACCAGAATCCATTTCTTGAATGATCCTAAAGTCAGATAACTCCCTTGTGAGCACTTCTGTTCTCATCTGTGAAGAGCCCCAGCTATTATCACAGCTTCTGTTCTTATCATCCAAACCCAACATATCAAACAAGTCGTCGCTTCCAAGGGAGCGTTTGGAACCGGAGTCTTCACATGGGACTTGTTGCTCTACTGCATCCACATTAGACATACAAGAGAAGTTTTGATTCAGCCACGCATCGGGATTTGAAGGTGCTGCTACAAAGCCCGTTGTGTTTTGCCATCCTCCTTGTTGTCTGTCTCCAAGATTTGCCTGTTCATCCACAAGATTACAGGATGCTTCTTCAAACATCTGATCACTTCGATGATCTGATGGTCCAGCGGAGTTGAAATGTGGTTTGCTAGTTTCAGCTACGAAAGCTGAAGATTGGAGAATCTTGTGTGATTGAGTAGGTATCATCCGGGACACAGGCACTCCAATAAAATCAGCCGCAGGTTCATATGTTCTGTAATCTTCAGATAAGAGAGCTCCAGGGACGCATCCCAGTTGCAGGATAAGACCCTTCACGTCATTCACAAAGCCTAAATTCTCCATAATCTGAACACAGGACACAGTTCACAATTCAATCAAGAACAAGAATCTCATCTTACATAACAATGTAACTTGGGAAGAATTCAAGAACTTACAGGCAGTGAGGAACCGAGTTGAACAACACCATGAGGAACAACCGGAAACACTGCAACTGTCTGAAGAACAAACGAATCAAAACCTATGTATATCTACTCAAGAAGCCATAACTTAGGATATTCAAAAATAAAAATCAGACCTGAATGCCAGCAGAGAATTGGAGAAGCATCTCATTTATAACCTCAGGTGGATGAACATCGCGGTTGAAACTGTTCGCTAGAATCCATTGATGATGTCCCGTAAATGCAGCTCGGCCAACTAACCTGAAATCCAGTTCATTAGGATAATCAAATCGTAACACTTCATTAAGAGAAGAAAACAATAGAAGGAGAGAGAGAGACAAAGAGATAACATACCCTTCGCCTACCAAAATGATTCGATTATTCAACATCATTCTGTTTGTAAGCAATTGAACTTTCTCATTCCCTTGTGTATCAATGCCGAGTCCGGAACCTCTTCGAGGAACTGAGCTTGTCGATGCAGTTTCATTGTAGCATTCCTCCCAAATCAACAAGCTGCGCACACAAAAAAAGGGAAAGAAGAAATTAGTGGAAACTGTAGATCCTTGGAACACAAAAGATGCTATAAGACAAAATGATTTAATTACTATTACAAAAGAATTTTGGCTAAACAAAGACAAAACGAACAGGACAAGAAACAAAACAAAAAAAATGAGATGACAAGAGAGTTGAGAACAAAGTCATGAACTTCAACAAACCAAAGAATAGGATATGGTTTTGTCAAGAAACAGCTACAAATCGAAAGATTCTCTTACAAACAAGATCAAACCAAACACAAAACTACAAGAAAACAGGGAAACAGTGATAAATAATTCTACTTGTCCTCGAGATCTGAGTCTGGAGAACCTTTAATCAATATTCCCAAACTTTAAACTAACAAACAAATACCAAAACTGATAAAATTTGACTACTTTAAATTTCATTCAAACTTTGAAAGATCTAGCTTCGATTTTAATCATTAGAGAATGGGATTAGTACCTTGAATTTTGGCAACCGATTTTCCAGAAAACAGCATAAGACCATTGATTATTAACGCACATAGACCGCAACGCTTCTCTTAGCAAAACACCCATAGCTTCTTTCTCTCTTTATCTCAGCTTCAACTAAAGAAAGATCTTCACTTGCAACACTGCAATTTCAAACTGCCCAGAAAACAAAAATCAAAACTTTAACTCTAAAAAACACAACTTTTAACGAATCTTAATAAAAACTCCAGAAAAAAAAACCATTATTACATTCTTTTAAGGAGATTGAAAATGGATGAACAGAGACTAACTTCCACGGCAAGATCCTCTTCCAGCTTGTTTTGTTCTAAGTCCTCCACTCTGCTTCCTTTCAGGATCTAAGCTACTAGCGATCATACTCCGACATGCCATTTTCCGGTAAGAAAGAAAGAAGAAAATAATAACCCAGAAAGGTTAAAAAAAACCGAGAAAAATCGTTCTTCTTCTTCACAATATACTCCAAGCTTGAAGCTTTAGGATTCCAGTAATTCCAGCCATTGATTCAGCTTCAATAATTAGAAGAAAATGAAAAGTATGAGTGAAAAGAAGAAACCCAAAATCAATGAAGCTTATTTCTTTCTTTTTTCTTTGCTGCTGCTTTATTGCTCTTTTTCTCTTCTTCTTCTATGAAAAGAAAAAAAATGAAAAATGGAGCAAAAGGTACAGTCTTATTAAAAACAAAGATGACGATGAATTCGAGAAAAGAGTATAATGTTTTAGTAGAAATTACAAGATTGTGCCACTGAGTGGGGTAGTCGAAGTGTTTTGTCCGTTTCCGATGGTGGTAAGCGAATAATTTTAATTATTATTATTTTTTGTAAGGTAATATCCTAAAATTTAGTTTTTAGAAAAAAACAAAAGAGATAAAGAAAAAAAGTGTACCTCTCGGAGAATTAAAAGACGGTCCAAATAATATATAATAACGGGAAAAACGTTAGAATTTACAGTTGGGTTTGTACTTTGTATAATGGTTGGTTGGTTAGTAAGATTAAAGAACAGAGAAAGAGGATTTTTTAAAAAAAAAACAAAAGAATAAAAAGGGAATTTTCTGTTATTGTTTCTCTTAATACCGTACACAAGACAAATTCATAGCAGTTGAAGGTGTTTAATGTTCACACAAGCTCAAGGTATTTAAATAGTTTTTTTCTAATACAACTCATGCTTTAATTGCAATTATACTATGAGGGTTGTTAGGTATTTGCTCATTAGGTATTTGTGATTCAACTCCCGCCATGTAGACAAAAAATTTAAATAAAATCTTCTCTTTTTGGATCTTGCACTAAAACATTGCATTAGTGGTGCCTCTATCTAGTTGGTTGGCTCATGAAGAACCAAATGTTTAGGATTATAAAAGATTATTAGGATTATAAAAGATTCACTAAATACATGGCAGGATATACCGCAAACACATTTCTAGATTATAACTGATCCGTTGAATCTAGTAAATGATTTTCATTTATAGCGTGTTCTAAAATTGGTAGATATGTCAAACCTATAAATTATTATATTTTTATTTCAAAGGTTTACATGTAATGGACTCATCTAACTATTACATGATTACTTAAAATATCAACTTTATAGAGGTAACCAAAGGGAGTTGAAAGTTAATATGAGAATCACAGCCAATACCAAAGTGGTATATAGGTATTTGATTTTGCTCACACAACACCCAAATACTCATTTTCTCATGGCAAACTATCTACAAGAGATCGTACAAGCATTTGGAACACAAGTCAAAAAGTAAAACTGCGTACTTTGTGGAGATATGAAGTAAATTTGATCACACATATTTTTCTCATGTCACCACACCTCTCAAATTTGAGCTACACTCAATCGTTAGCACTAAGAACCCAATTTTTGACGGATTGAGATATCTAATACAACTCTGCTATTAGTTCAATTCTGGATTAATTCAAGCTAATTTGTTAATAACATATGCACTCCAAGCCAACTTATATCAAATTTGGCTTGATAGAAACGATAGGCATGGGAAAGCCCAGTCTGAAGACTCTGAACCATATTATGTTCTATTGGCTAATCAAGGTGATTAATAAGACAGTCTGAAACATATTATGTTCTATTCATATCATTGGATATCACTTATACAATGAATACTTCTAATTATGGTTTGACACACAGACTGTTTGAACCTGATAGAAGGAGAAATCAAAGTCTCAACATTTGAATTGATATAATCGCTCAAATATTGTTTCATTTATTTCCAAAAGAGAAACATTTATTGTACAACAGTTTTTTTATTATATTTTATTAAAAATTAAATAGAGGTAAGATTTATAAATACATATTCAATATCAACAAACAAACAAAAAATAAGTTATAGACCTTTAAATAATTTTTACACTTTTAGATTCTGTAATGGTGATAATTTTATTCGTCAATGTTTTTTTATTGAAAAAAAAGTTATATACCATCATAGTCAAAGACCAACAATTGCTATATACTGAAAACAAAAATTGAATATGGACATATCCCTATTGAGATTTAAAATGCACTTTTTCCATAATAATAATCTGAAAATAAACACTTAAGTTTTATTAGAAATAAGGAAAAGCCAAAAATTGCTATATACCGAAAACATATTTGAATATGAACATCCCTATTGAGATTTAAGATATGCACTTTTTCATAATAGTAATCTGAAAATAGACACCTAAATTTAATTATAGAAATAGACACTTAAACTTAATTATAGAAATATGGACTTTTTCACCCAAGAAAATAAAAATTCTAAAACAGCTTTATAAATCCAAGAGGATTTCTAAATTATTGGATTGCAAAAATAACCAAGTAGCTTAAAATGTTATAACCTATTTGTATTTACTTGGATGGTGCAAAATATAGGTGGTACGACAGTAAATATTTTGTGGTAGGTTGCTACTTTCGAGGGGAAAAAAATTGAGAGTAATTTGTTATTGAAAAGAAAAGTTGAATGAGATTTGGGAGAAAACACACACAAATTAAGAAGAAGAAGAAGATTGATGTCCAAAAAAAAATAAAAGAGATGTTTATTGCTTAGGTGTCTCGTAAACCGCCGAGAGGGAATTAGTGGTTGTTGCTGTCTTGATGACGTCACCGGTGACAATTTGCCATTCCCTCTGAATATTTCACAGAAGTGGCAGTGCCTTTTTACACTCAGAGAGACACCTAAGACAATATAGAGGTCCAAACTACATTCTCCTGTCAATTAAGTATTTACACATTCAATGAATAATAAAATGTAGAATAAGAATATATTTATACTGTAAAGACCATTTCGAAAAAATAACTATAATGTTATACTGTTTGATATATATATATATATATATATATATATATATATATTTTTATCTCACTCATGTTTTTTTTAAATAATAATATAAAGTTAACCAACTATTGTTATATCAAATATTGTTATATGATTTCAATTGAAAACTAATATAAAAAACTATAATGTTATACTGTTTGATTTTTTTTTTCAATCTAAAAAAATATACGAGTTTTGGTCCAACAATATTAATTACTAAAAATTAAAATAAAAATAAAAAATCCAAAAATAATATAAACTTATAATGGCTATTGACTAAATAGATTATTTAGTATATATAATAAATATCAAACTTGTGAAACTTGATTCGGCAAAATAATACTCCACCTTTTATATGCAAAAATGAAATCAAATGAGTAAGATTTTTACAATAAATTTATGCTAGTTTATCTGATAACAAATAATTTTAACATAGTATCACATTGTTTTCTTTAAATATATGCGATAAAATCCACCACATATTTACCAAAAAAAAAAAACTTATGTCACGATTTGGTCCCTTTTCTTACAAACAGCTAATACCTAATAAAGTTAATTTATTAAGGGTTGAATATTTTTTACAATGAATGGCCAACCAAAGCAGTAATAAGTTATATTTAAGAGGATTCATTCTTTAGCCTATACCAACAAAATGAAACCATTTATCTACGTTGGTTGTTAATTTTATAAATTTTCACATTATTTTCTTTTCTATCTTTTGTATTTGTAGCTTATTCGGTTTTTGTAGCACACAAAGTATAAAATATTTGCTTCTCTTCCCTTTCATCAAGAATGAGCATTCAAATAAAATATATTTGAGATATCCACATTCGTATGTTAAAGAACACAAAATGATTTGTGAAACATGGAATAGAGAAATGATAAATATACCGACATGAATAGCAATTATAGAATGAGGATGTTGGAGAGTAGGAGAGATGAAGAATGACACGTGGGTAGAGTGGTAGGGTAGAGAGGCTAATAGAGTGCGAATAATGAAGAATGATGAGAGACTGAGAGGCTTTGCTTTGTTTCATTTTCAAATTCAATCCTCAATTTATCTTCTTCTTCAATCATATTTGTCTATATTCTATATATGTTTTTGAATTGTTTGTAGTTTGAATGATTGGTTGCGTTTTCTAACACTATCTTATGTTTTTATTGTTCATCGTATGATCTTGGCGTGAAGTTCAAAAAGCACGAAATTTACATTTTTAATTTTGATCTCTACCTCTTGTTTTATTAATTTACTTAGATTTTACCCGTGCATTTGCACGGGAAATTTATCAAATTTTATAATATAATTTTTTTAATAAATGATAAAGATTATTTTTTTTATTTATATATGTAATTTATATTTAAATTTTTCTGTTAGTATTATTATGACCGCGAACATAAAAACATAGTTATAACCCGATCATTCTAATAATCAAAGAAAGACAGTTACTATAAAAACATAATTATAATTCATTCATTTTACTAATCCGAAAGACTGTGGTTATAAAAACATAATTCTTACCAATCTGTTCATATTACTATATAATAACATATTTACTAATTTTGAAATATTTTTAATTTAATATATTGTATGTTTTGATAATTTAACCGGCACAAAACCATAACTATAAAAAAATCTAACATGTCCCATCAAATTACCGTATAATATAAATATTTATCAATTTTCAATATGTAAATTTTTTGACTAATTAATTATGATTAAAAAAACACAATAACATATTTATTAATCATATGTTTATTATAAAAATATTATTTAAATTTCAAATGTTAAATTAATCTAAACTATATTTAAAGAAGTTTAAAGTAATTTAACTTAATATCTAACTTTTTAGACTTAAATTTAATTACAGTTTTTTTAAATATTTTAAATTTTAAATTAAATATAACTTATATTAAGAAAATCTTTAATTATCTAAATTGATATCTAATTTTTGGAATTACTTTTTTATATAGAAGAAAAATATATTTTTTAAAATAATATCGTAATAAAATAGGATAATTTTAAAATAGTTTTCAAATAATTATTTTTAAATAAAACTTTAGGAATGTTGGATGCAAATACTAAAAGTGTTTCTGTTTTAATATAATAGATGAGAAGTTGTAAGTGATAATGTAAGTCAAAATGCCCTACATAATGAAAGAAAATTGTCTTATTGAGTTTACGAAAGTTCCTTATAAATCAAAATGAACAAACTGCATAATAATCGGGTCTATAGTTCAAAACACCTGGGATGTCATTTAAGTCCCAACCTAATTTAACAATAACTAAAATTTGTTTTTTAAAGTTTTTTTTCGTTAAGAATATAAACATCAGTAAAATGGATTGTTTTTTTTTTTTTTTTTGCTATCTTTACATAATAATAATGAATAACCTATGAAATTGGTTCTATGCAAATAAAAACATGAAAACAAATAACACCGCAAAGTATAGTTTATCATAACCATAAAATTTTAAAAGTTAACGACGTTAAACCGTATACAAGAACCAAAATATAACCATTTTGATGACAATATTTATCATTTTATAGATTAAGGAAAAAAAATGAAAAATATAGTTGAGGAGAGACCAACATCAACTCAACCATTGAGGGAATAAATTGGAAGATTTATACAATTTTGACCAAAATTTAAGTTTTTTCAGAAAAAATATTTTTTTTCAAACTTTAAATATAGTGTTTGAGATTAAGGGTTGGAGGAACTTGAAAAGCTCACGACAAATTTTCTGTTGGACCCAAATTATTACAAAGCCTAAATGCTTTAAAATTTGGTCAAGTGTGAATAAAAAAAAGTCTTTTAAGGCAACTTAAAATATGAGTAACATCATTTTGTTCCACATTGGAGGATTGAAATTTTTTTGAGTCATATAAGTATAGACACACATATGACATAGTTCAAAGTGTGTGAAGAACCAAGGACCCCTCGCGCGCCGCCGCCGCTGCCGAGCCGAGCCGGGCTCGGTCTTGGGTCTTGGGTCTTGGGTCTTGGGTCTTGGTGAATGTGGGCCTTCGCCCCACAAAAGATGAACATTTCTGGCCCAAATTGCTAAAGTTTTCGGTTCAAATTCTTAACAGAATCACGACATTAAACTGCAGTTCAAATGTCTATCCCGAAAATCACGCCAAGATTAACGCCCAAATCGCATCATTAGCGCACAATTAATCACGTCATTAACACACTGATTAAGTGCGACGCTCCTCTCTCATTCGCTATATATATCGACTTCTCCTCTTCCATTTTTTACTCACTTGTCTCAAAAATTTACAGACAAAAACTCGTTCACACTTTCCTCAATCTCTCGCGTCTCTTTTCTTCTTTCAAGCGTAAGTGTCCGAGAGTATATCATAGAATATTAGTTCGTCACATTCTATAATCGCTGCGGGAGATATTTTGAATTAAGGAAAGAGATCATCTCGCCTACACTTCTCGTTTTTCCTTAATCCGATTTTATAAAACGTTTTTCTGTGTCTCAAATCGTTTTCTTATATAGCAATATTTGTCTCCTCAAAATTTAATTCCTACAGTCTTAATTCAAAATAATCCGATCCTGCTTATCGCTTGAATCGGATCCTATATTACTTTACAAACGATTTTCAGAAAACATTTTAAGGAAAAAACGATTTGTTTTTACAAACAAGAAACCGTTTCCGCAAAGGCCTTTGGCAAGTTACGCGAAACGTTATTGGACCACACAAGGACAGTTTTTATAACTTCCTTTCTGTGTCTGTAAATCGTCTCGGTCAAATCCGTGAACGTTTTTCGAGTTCAAAACTCAAAAGCGATTCTACAACCGCTCTATAGCGTTTCTGCGGAACGCATATATTAGCGACTCTTATTTTTAATCGCTATTCTATCGATTTTATTCAACGAATGTGACATTTTTTCTGTCTCTTTTTGGAACAGATGTCTAAAAATGTGGAGAAATCCGTTGATGGAAGACAAGAGGATGTCGCTGAATCAACACCCTTAGCGTTTGGAGATGCAGCACTCGGATCCCTGCCCACAAACATTCCGACTTTACCCAGCGCTATCGCTGCAGGTATCTCACCGGGTAAGTTTGATGGTACCAACTTCAAACAGTGGCAGCAAAATATGCACTTTTTCTTGTGCACTCTGCATTTGGATATGTATCTCACCGAGGACAAACCTGCTTTGTCCGCTGGGAATACTGATGTGCGTGTTGTTGCAAGCGTTGAAGCATGGGTCCATGGGGACTTCCTTTGCAAAGGCTACATCCAGAGCCGCTTGGTTGACCAATTGTTCAATGTCTATTGCGAAATCAAGTCATCCAATGATCTCTGGGAAGCTTTGGATAAGAAGTACAAGACTTTCAATGTATCCTCTGGAAGGTATGCAACCTCCAAATTTACGAGGTACATGATAGTGGACTTAAGGCCCATCATGGAACAAGTCCATGAACTTCAGATGATTTGTCAAGAAATCGCTGATGAAGGAATGAAGATCTGTGAAACCTTCATAGTGAATTGCTTCGTCGACAAGCTACCTCCTAGCTGAGTAGACTTCAGAAACTATCTGGATCATAAGCAGAAGTCTATGACCTTGTCAAATCTGATTTCCAGGCTGAAAAATGAGTCTCTGAAACGAGAGGTTAAAGCTGTCGCGCCTGTGAACCTTGAACCATTTCACTCCTACAATGCAAATGTAGCAGAGTTCAAGAATAAGGGAAAAGGAAAATTCAAAGGCAACGGGAAATTTCCTCCCAAAGGAAGGTAAAACAAGTTTGCTCCATCATCATCCACTTCCTTCAAAAAGGAAACTCCCAAAACCAAATTTGTTGGGAAGTGCACCTATTGCAACAAGAAGGGACACACCTCCAATGAATGTTGAAGCAGGCTGAGGGACAACAAAGGTCAAGCCAACTTGACTCAAGCTGATCTGTGTGCAATGGTCACAGAAGTCAACATGGTTGAGTCAAACCCAAAAACGTGGTGGTATAACACTGGTGCAACCACTCACATCTGCATGGACAAAGGCCAGTTCTCAACCTACAAGAAATGCAAGAACAATGCACACTTGTTGATGGGAAATGAGTCATACTCCAAGATTGAAGGCATAGGCAATGTGGTCCTTAAGATGACTTCAGGCAAAGAAGTCACCCTCACCAATGTGAAGCATGTGCCAAAAATGAGGAAAAACCTGATCTCTGGAACCATGATCAACAAGCACGGATTCAACGTCCGCATTGGATCTAACCAGCTGATTTTAAGGAAACATGGGGTTTTTATTGGGAAGGGTTATGTTAAGGAGGACTTAATCAAAATGTGTGTAATGACTGTCCTAAAAAATGATGTACCTTCTACTAGTTCAATTAATAAGAATGAATCTTCTTACTTGGTTGAGTCTTTTGATTTATGGCATGAAAGATTAGGACATGTGAATTATAAATCTATACAAAGATTAATAAATTCGAACTTAATCCCCAAATGCAAAATAAGCAAAAATAAATGTGAGACATGTGTACAAGCAAAACTCACAAAAACTCCATCTCCTCATGTCGATCGAACTACCAAACCTCTAGGCCTCATACACACATATTTGTGCGACTTAAAGGTAGTACAATCTAGAGGAGGTAAAAAGTATTTTGTAACTTTCATTGATGATTGTACAAGATACTGTTACATCTATTTACTAAGAAGTAAAGATGAAGTCTTGGAGAAATTCAAAGAATATAAAACTGAATTTGAAAATCAACTCGGTAAAACTATTTAAATTGTTAGGAGTGATAGAGGAGGCGAATATGATGGTCCATTCAATGTTTTCTGTATAGAAAAAGGCATTATACATCAGACCACCGCTCCCTACTCACCAGAATCTAATGGAGTTGCGGAACGCAAAAATCGAACTCTTAAAGAGATGATGAATGCAATGTTGCAGGAATCTGGGCTACCCCAGAATCTGTGGGGGGGAAGCAATTCTCACTACAAACTATGTCCTCAACAAAATACTGCACAAAATAACTGGCAAAACACCATATGAACTATGGATAGGTAGAGTACCTTCGTACAAATACCTGAAAGTGTGGGGGTACTTAGCAAAAGTCGCTGTGCCACCTCCTAAAAAAGTCACCATAGGACCAAAAACTGTTGATTGTATTTTTATTGGATATGCACGCAACAGTAGTGCTTATCGGTTTCTGGTTCACAAATTAGATGTACCGGATATTCAAGTGAATACAATAACGGAATCAAGAAATGTTTCATTTTTTGAACACATTTTTCCGTGCAAGAATAGACAAAATCTAAAACGTCCTCGGGAAGATGAGGCAACCACATCTGGGGTTCCAGCTTCAGAAGATGAAGAGATTGAACCTAGACGCAACAAAAGAGCTCGTAAAGAAAAATCTTTCGGTCCTGAATTCTTGATGGTCTTTCTTACCGAGAACAAACCAAGAACATTTACTGAAGCTATGTCCACTCCCGATGCACCTCTTTGGGAGGAAGCAGTCAATAGCGAGATGGATTCCATTAGACAAAATCATACATATGAAATCACTGAGTTACCTGAAGGGTTTAAAGCTCTAGGGTGCAAATGGATCTTCAAAACGAAATTGAAGACCGATGGCTCAGTTGATAAATATAAAGCTAGACTTGTAGTGCAAGGATTCCGACAAAAAGAAGGTCTGGATTTCTTTGACACTTATTCTCCAGTAACGAGAATAACTTCCATCAGAATGCTGATTCGAATTGCAGCCTTAAGAAATTTGGAAATCCACCAGATGGACGTCAAAACAGCCTTTCTAAACGGTGAATTAGACGAAGAAATCTATATGAAACAACCCGAAGGATTTGTAGTACCGGGACAAGAACACAAAGTCTGTAGACTTGTGAAGTCATTGTATGGACTTAAACAAGCACCAAAACAATGGCATGAAAAGTTTGACAATGCGATGATGTCAAATGGCTTCAGCATAAACGAATGTGATAAATACATTTACATAAAAACGACCCATAATGGATATATCCTACTATGTTTATATGTAGATGACATGTTAATTATTGGCAGTAATAATGACATAATCCAACAAACTAAAACACATGCTTAGTGCACAGTTTGACATGAAAGACATGGGTCTAGCAGATGTCATTCTCGGGGTACAAATCACAAGAACTTCTGATGGGATTACTTTGTCTCAAGCTCATTATGCTGAAAAGATACTTGAACGGTTTAAAACCTATTCAAATGGAACTGCAAAAACTCCTGTTGACCCTCAACTTCACTTGACCAAAAACTCAGGTGAAGCAGTGTCACAAGTAGATTATGCAAGAATAATTGGTAGCCTTATGTACTTAACCAATTGTACTAGACCTGATCTAGCACACGCGGTAAACGTATTAAGTCGCTATACAAGTAATCCAGGACACAAACACTGGAAAGCCATAACTAGAGTATTAAATTACATTCGGTACACTAAAAGTTATGGGTTGCACTATGGGAGAGCACCAGCAGTTTTGGAAGGATACAATGATGCAAACTGGATATTTGACACCAAAAACTCGAAATCCACAAGTGGATATGTCTTTACCCTTGTTGGTGCAGCAGTCTCTTGGAAGTCTTCCAAACAAACTCTACTGGCCCGATCAACCATGGAGTCTGAATTTATAGCTTTAGACAAAGCTGCAGAGGAGGCCGAATGGCTCCGAAATTTCTTGGAAGATTTTCCAATGTGGAAGAAACCAGTCCCGGCAATACGTGTACACTGTGATAGTCAATCAGCTATCGCCCATACACTGAATAATCTCTATAATGGTAAATCTCATCACATAAGAAGGCGACATAAAACCATTAGAAGCTTGATCACAACCGGAGTAATCTCACTAGATTACATAAAATCAGCTGATAATCTAGCAGATCCATTCACTAAGGGTCTAGCTCGTGATCAAGTTCTCAAATCATCAAAGGGAATGGGTTTAAAGCCTATGACTAAAGAGGTTGTTTGATGGAAACCCCACCTACATGACTGGAGATCCAAAGATGTAAGGTTCAAAAGGGAAAACTAAATCAAACAAAATCTAATGCACTGAAAGACGTATAGTCTTAACCTAGGTCCCAAGATAATTGACAGTGCTTACATACAATTTTCATTGTATATCCAAAGGATAAGCATAGCTTTTAATGATAAGACCATAGCTTTGTTATATCAGTGAAGTACAACACTTCTTAAAACAAAGACTATTGCCAAAATCACCTAGTGAGTGTGAAATGGGGCCGTTTCTAGAAGAATGAAAAAACAAAAGGCTGTATTCTCCAACTTCACTCATGATTCACCAGGCAAGTTCAAGGCCAAAATGAACACAACAGAGAATTTAGTTCTACGAGAAAATGAAACTGAGTTGTATTTGTTGTCTCGGTTTACATCAAAATTCGGGTGATTCAAGACATCATGTTCACCTCCTGGCTGAGTAAGCCCGACAAATATTAACATCGAGTGGTTCAAGGTTGAAACATACTACTATCTCAAACACAGTGGAATTTTCGTTTATACTCTCGAAAGTCCGTCTAGTCTAGTCTAGTCAAGTTATCGAGTCAGTCCGGTCGTATGTTTAGAGTTATTTCTATTCATGTGGGGGATTGTTGGACCCAAATTATTACAAAGCCCAAAGGCTTTAAAATTTAGTCAAGTGTGAATAAAAATAAAGCCCTTCAAGGCAACTTAAAATGTGAGGAACATCATTTTGTCTCACATTGGAGGATTGAAAATTTTTTGAGTCATATAAATATAGACACACACATGACATAGTTCAAAGTGTGTGAAGGAGAACCAAGGACCCCTCGCGCGCCGCCGCCACCGCCGAGCCGAGCCGGGCTCGGGCTCGGGTCTTGGGTCTTGGATCTTGAGTCTTGGGTCTTGGGTCTTGGGTCTTGTGGGCTTTCGGCCCACAAAAGATTTTCTTTTTGGGCCACATTTTGGTCAACATTTCTGGCCCAAATTGCTAAAGTGTTCGGTTCAAATTCTTAACAGAATCACGACATTAAACTGCAGTCAAATGTCTATCCCAAAAATCACGCCAAGATTAACGCCCAAATCGCATCATTAGCGCACAATTAATCACGTCATTAACACACTGATTAAGTGCGACGCTCCTCTCTCATTCGCTATATATATCGACTTCTCCTCTTCCATTTTTTACTCACTTGTCTCAAAAATTTACAGACAAAAACTCGTTCAACTTTCCTCAATCTCTCGCGTCTCTTTTCTTCTTTCAAGAGTAAGTGTCCGAGAGTATATCGTAGAATATTAATTCGTTACATTCTATAATCGGGTGCTGCGATTATACGAATACTAGTGGTGGTATCCTGGGATTCATTATCTCATCTAACCGTCACACTACGGGAGATATTTTGAATTAAGGAAAGAGATCATCTCGCCTCCACTTCTCGTTTTTCCTTAATCCGATTTTATAAAACGTTTTTCTGTGTCTCAAATCGTTTTCTTATATTGCAATATTTATCTCCTCAAAATTTAATTCCTACACTTCCTCCATTCCAGTCAACGGTAGCCTGTTGACCAATTTTTTTGCTGAGTTTTTCGGCCGGAGTCATATTTTCCTATAAGTTTTACAATCTAAATTTAAGTTCTAACTTTTTTAGTTTAAGAATTTGACGTATTTCATAAAAATTTAGTTTAGTCGGGTCAAAAGTCAACTTTTAACATTTGCTAAATCGGATAGGTCTAATTCGGTTAGATTTGGTTTAATTCTTGTTTAGTTAACTCAACCCTACTTGTTGAATGATTTTTTTTTATAATAGTTTGGTTTAAGATAAAAGTTAGTTTAGTTAAATCGGGTCAAAATTAGAATTGACTCTAACAACCGGAGAGTAAACTGATTAATTGTTTGATTTGATTAACTCGGATTTGAGATAAAATTTAGTTTAGTTAAAGGTTATTGGTTCATTTATTGTTAGAATTGGTTTACTTGAATAACACTAGTTTTTTATCTTTCGGATGGATTCAGTTTTTGATTTAATCTCGAATAATTAACTAGATATAAACATTTTTTTTGAAATCACTTACCAAGAGAAAGAATCCATTTCAAACTTCCTTATAAAAACGTTTACAAAAAAACATTTTTAGTTTTCACTAATAATAAAAAGTAAATATTTTTTGTATCACTTACCAAATATCTAGTTAACTATTGTCTCCAAAGAAAACATTACTTCAGAATTGCTTTATGCAACAACTATTCACGTTTTTCTGTTTCTGAAATCTTTTCTTACATCTTTTTGTGATTGATATTTCAAAGAATTCTAGTATATTAATTATTTTTTCTCTTTTTACTGCTATATCAGTAATTGTCCCACTTTCTTACAGGAGTGAGAAATGACTAAATGACGAGTCAGCATGGCAAGAATCTCCAATAGTCGCCTGTGTGCTTCGGCTAAATTATATGTTAAAAAAAATCTCCACAAATATTTATTTCCCCGATTAGAAATTACATATTTTACAACACCACCATATGAGCATTTTCTTCATTTTTCTTTTATTTTTAAGTTTTAAAATGAAAAAAAAAACTATTGGAAAGACTTTCTTCATTTTTTATTAAAGAGAATATTTTTAGGTATATTCTATCTCTATTTTATTATTAATTATTAGCAAGATCTTTTACTTTAATTTTTCGTTATACAAACTTAATTTTATTTATTTATGGCAATTTTTCAACTTAAAAATTTATTATATAACGTCTTCTGGGAGTTCCTCAAACTGTTATAGTCTCTGAAATGGCTGTGTATAAAGTAGACATATATATACGGTTGCTGAGGGAGACGCCATCATGCTATTTTAGATAAAATCATGGCTGCTTCTAATAAAGTGTTAGAGGAAATTTGTCTCTTTAACAACATGGTGTGGATAAGTAGAAGCATATTTTCTCTGCCACTCAAACATGAAATCAGATAACAACCCGCAGTGCATTGCTCATTTGCTTGGTTCCCTTAAAGTGTTCCTTGATTTTTCTTCATTGTATAATTGGCTCTGCGAGACCGTCTAGATACAGGAGTGAAGACTAGTGAGTTGGGCATTGAGCAAAGATGCCTCTTTTGTGGTGAACGAGATGAATCCCAGGAACATGTACCTTTTGCTTGCATGTACACCTATACCATTTGGACAGATCTGTTTAGAATTCTTGGCTACAACATCAGACCTAATTAAAATGACACTCTCTCTTCTTTTTCAAATACAACATTGCATAGTTATGATTTTATATGCTTCAAATGTGTTTCCAAAAATCCATCTATTATGTGTGGAAGGAACAAAACGAGAGAATGCATAATAAAAATTAAACCCCAAATTTGTAGCTACTAGTGACGCGACAGAGAAACAAATAACATTAGCAACCATCAAACTTAAAAAAATTATTCATCAACAAAAAAACGTTAGGAAATTGTTGATTAGAAAACTATTTTAACTTTAATTTCAATAATTTTTAATTTTCTTTAAAATATGGATAAATAAATTTATAATTGATAAATTATATAAATAACTAGATTGTACCCCGTGGGTTTGCACGGAAAATTTTGTTTTCAGTCTAATTTTATAATGTAATTTGTATTTTTATAGATGTAATATTTTTTTAATAAATGATACAATTTATTTTTATTTTTATAAAATTTTTTTTTTTTTTTAAAAACATTTCTAATAAATTTGACCATGATTATAAAAACATAATTTTAACCTGTTCATTAAATTAATCCGAAAAAGAATATGAATATAAAAACATAATTTTAACCTGTTCATTAAATTAATCCGAAAAAGAATATGAATATAAAAACATAACTTTACTCTATGTGTTCATATTACCATATAATATATATTTTTAATTTTAAAATTTTAAAATAATTGATTATAAAAATTTAATAATAATATATCGTTTATTATCTTTATCATTATGAGAATATTATTAACTTTAGATATTTTTTTAAAAAGTTAATATCTTATTTACTATTTTGTAAAAATAATAACAACTAATTTTTGTAATTTTGATAATTAATCCTAACTATATCTAAGAAAATATAAACTAACTGAATTAAAATTTAAAATTTTTCGAAATTAGTTTTTAAGATAAAAGTTAAATATATTATTTTATTATTTTTCAAAAATAAATAAAACAGATAGATATTGAATAGTAGAAAACAAAAAAAATCTGTTTGGACATAAACATGTTTCTGTTTTAATAGAGAAGATATTTTTATAAAATTTAGTTTAATCAGTTAAGTTTAAAATAATTGCTATTATTAAATTTTAAGTTAATTCATTTTATTTTGTGAATGGTCGCTAACGTTGTTTGTTTTGCTATCCTACTGGTCGCTGCAAACATTCGCAGGTTATGAAAATTTGTGTTGTTAAAAATCCAGCGACACAAGTTTTGAGTCGCCTGTTATTGGGACTTATCGTGTGATCAAAGTTTGAGTCATAGGATGCTAGGACATGTAAGCAAACAACATTTGGTCGCAGTCACTACTCACTAACAACTGTCAAACGAACATGACCGTGAAAACTCCTTAACTTACATTCTATGCAACAAAAAGGATTCACCAACGTTTTTTTTATAAATGATTTCTCTTTCAAAATGTTAGTATTTTACATGTTTCAAAAGAGCGTTTTTATATTTAATTTTTTTTCCGTTTTGTAATTTTTGGTGAAATATAGAGTTACACTGAGGAGAAGAACCCTAAACTAAACATGAAAAAACAAAAAAAACGCTAGAAGAGTCGAGTCAAGGAATAATGGAGATAGGGAGTCAATACTAAACGCTTATTTCGACATTCAATACTATGTAAAATACTACTTCAATCTTTGAATAGGTTCAAAATTTAATATGTTGTGACTGGTCAAAAAACTTTGGTAAGAAGATAGACTAGTATACATTCGGCTTATTCTTAAGTAGAATTTTACTGAAAATCCTCACCTCATTAATTGCAAAAGACTAATTTGTTTCATAAGAAACAAAAACTAAGTCAAGAAGAGTATATAAACTTTTTAGTCCTCAGTTTTGGTTAATGGGGGTGAGATATAGTTTGTTTTCATAAACGCTTTAGGTGTTGATTGGTTTATCTGCTATCACCCGCAAATGCAGCGTTTGCGGTTGGTAGCGGTTAGTGGCGTTTTATTACAATCATAGAAATCGTTATAAACCGCTCCGTATTGTTTTATACCGCTGAATCCAAAAGCTGCTTCCCGCCAGCGTTTGCGGTTGCGGGTGGTAGCGGTTGGATAAAAAAAAAAATTAAAATCACGCTAAAAAAAATAAAAGATCACGTTAAAAACAATTATAAAACCAATCTTCTCCTAGATACAAAAACTCTAATCTCTCAGTTTTTCTATCAAGTTCTAGTATCTAATCATGACTTTTATATCAGTTGAAAAAAATTAAGATACAAACATAAGTACCATAATACTTTGGTTTAATTCATTTATATTAATTGTTCTGTTTCCACTTTTAAAGTAAGAAACTATAAATATGTACTTTATTAATTAAAAAATTAGTTTGTTATAATTCTTTTTTTTTGTTTTTCAGAAAGTTACATGATCAAATGAGATGACATGTGCATTACTTCAACAGATCATTGTGGAAAAACAAACTTAAGATAAATATCCTAGATTTTTGAGTGCACTCCAGAAGGAACGTATTTTAAAGAATACTAATGAGCAATTTGGAGTTGATTTGAGTTTGAGTCGTGCAAAAATCGATTAGATCAATTGAAGAAATTTTATATCATGCATAAGACAAATCCAGAAGATCCACATATTAGAGGTAATTTTTTCTAGTTTATTATATTACTAGACACAATTTTGAGTTATGTTCCCAATAATTAAAATAAAACCTATTATTTATAAAATTTATTAGTTTTTAAAATAATTATTTAGTATTTATTTATAATTCTTATTAATTATTTTAAACTAGTGATTTTGATATTAATCATAATAGTATAGTTTTCTGTTTTTTTTATAATTATATATGATGTTTATTTTGGTAATTTTATGTTTAACCGCTAAAACAACCATTGGTTTGCCAATCAAAAATGTTCCGCAAACAGACCCGCCTTAAAAAGTTTAACGAGTCGTGTAAACCACTGAATAACGCTCAAAATCACAATCGTCCACTTCCGTAACTCTTGCACTCGCAACCGCAACCGCTGCGTTTAATCCAGTCAAGTCTTTAATCTATCATTTCGCATCCGGCGGATTCCTGACGCTAAGTAATGTATTTAGAGCAAAAACGCTTATTTCCAGATTTGCGTGTTCAAACCCTAATCATTCTCCATAGATGAACCTCAGTTATGCACTAACTCTTAAGAGATACCTTAATTTATGTTTTGGATAATTGCTTTGTTTTTTGGTTATAGGTTTGTTAGATAATGGTTGTACGTGGTATTTATATATATATATATATATATATATATATATATATATATATATATAGAAATAAACGAAGGTGCGCCACTAAATCTCACAGAATCTCAACGTCCAAAAGTCGATGTTGACAAAAACAAAAAGACTATGCAAAAATTTGTTCTTTTGATATGTAAAATGTATATGACACCAAAATGTACAGAAGAAAATGCGAAGGAGTCACAGAATGTCCACTAAAAAGAGTTAATAATACCATACGCTTGACAATATTGACTCTTTGCAAAAGGTAGGTAATAGACGAATGATGATTCTGAGTTCTGACTAAATAGACCAGTCTACTCTAATGTAATGTCGCTTCATTTCATAAAATGTTATTAAATAAGTGTCCTGGTGGATTGTTATATCCATTTCGAATGACATTAAAACGAATTTAAGGTCTATCGTTTGGGCTATAAGACCACCATTGTAATGTATGGACATGGATCATGATAACCCGAAATGTACTATTATGACTTTGACGACACAAAATAGTAATATTATGACTATTTTTGCTTAGGTAGAGAGCATTAATTATTAAGGAGCTGGGCCACTACTTAAACTACTATTTACTGGGCGAGCCCTGTGAACTTATTCCGGAGCTCACTACTCAATCATAAGAATTGGGCTCAAGTGCTCAACTATAAACACTCCATCAATTAGCATATTTTTTTTCTTTACAAAAATTTAGAAAATATTGTTTTAACATACACTATATAATAAAAAAGACTAAAATCACCCCACTAAGAAATTGATTTTGCAATAATTATGGCGAGAATGAAAAAGAGATATAAAATGCAAAATATCAAGAGACAATTAGCCTTGTATTTATTTTGATGAAGTAAGTAACCACTGTTGGAGAAGAGCATGAATCCATTCACATCACATATATTACAACCACCTATATGCAAAGGAAAATGTTACATCCGTTTCGAAGTCCATTGGGTACCAGAAGGTGCAAGTTCTGACTTCTGATAGTGTTCCATTGCTGCAAGTTTTTAGGATTATCCCTATGTCCCAAAACCAACTACCGACCATTGGTGATGGGAATAAAGGAGGCTTTCAAGAATGCATTAAAGCCTTGATAGGGTTAAAATACACAAAATAGCAAGCGTGAGAGGGGAGGTATTTGTATATTTAGTACACAAAATATCATATCCAAATCTTTCGATGGCTATTGAGCTATTTTTTTTTTTTGGTTATTGATCTCAATTCCCCAAATATCAATGGAGGTGTGATCAATGATGAAGACCAAAAAGGAATCTTTCAAAATGGGTATCATAAGACCATCTCCAACAGAATCCCTTGACACAGTATTTTAAGAGAAATTGATTTAAAAAAAAATAAATAATAGATTTTTTTTTAAAATCGATCCTTGCATAAGGAGTTTTAGGAGCGATCCTTGTGTCATATATCAGATAGGGATTGGCTATTGTTTATGAACATTCTCTCTCTTCTTAAATATAGTGTCTAAATTTAATTTACTCCAGTTATTTTATTCCAAAGTCATTTACTTTATTCTAGAATTTATTATTATAATAATGTTAAGAGGTTTTTAATAAATCTCTCTATTAGAGATGCCCTAATGTCAGAAGGGTATCAACGAATTCAATCTGATTTTACATTGTCTTTTTTATTTTTGGTATTTTTTTTGATAAAATGTGAATCATATATACCAAAAAGCAGAACAGGTTACAATGCTAAAATTACCCTAACATATAGCAATGAACCCAACAAAAAAGAGAAAGCTCAAAGGAATCATGAAGTTAGCAAAATACACCTAATTAACTAAAAGCAAACCAGTTTGATAATAAGGAGAAATCATTAGATCTTCCCAAGGCGAGCATGGTATCCCTGATCGAGCGATCAATCAACTTAAAAACGCCATCAGGCGTAGAAGAGGTGCCTGAGAATTACGCTCCTGCCAGAGGAAGTAAGTAGTCACCTGAACTACCATCTTTTTCACCAGCGCTTGCTGCCTTGTTGATGGAGTTGAAATCCAAGCCAACAAGGAGGACCAGTCCTGAAGAGAAGTGGTGGGAGTGCCTAGTTTGACGAAGATCCTAGCCCAGACATGTTTGGAGAAGCTGCACTAGAGAAGGAGGTGGTCCCTCGTTTCATCGGATAAGCTGAACAGGCAACACAACGCAGAAGATACAACTCCCCAGCAGAGAAGACGGGCCTTTACCGGCATATGGTTGAGATGAGCAATCCAAAAGTGAAAAGCGTGATTAGGCGTATGACCTTTGAACCAAACACTCTTAGACCATGTCATACGGGCAGCAGTAGGTCGAATAGCTTCCCACGTAGCAGATGCTGAGAAAGCTTCGGAACTTCGATGCCCACACTCCCAGTAATAAGAGTCTTCAGAATCAGTGGATAGTGATATCGGAGTATCAAGGAGCAGGCGACGGATCTGCTGTAGTGGTTGGGAGCGAGTATGAGCACCTGGGAGCTTCCACTGACCATCCCGCAATGCTTCTATAACTGAGCTTCCAGAGTGAATACCCATCATCCAAGGACCAATTGGCCTAGTAAGATTAATCAGAGGTTCTGCAGAAGTCCAATGATCGACCCAAAAATTAACCCTCTTGCCATTCCCAACCGAGCATCTCAGGAATTATTTGGATAAAGGCAGAAGTCGGAGAAAAGAGTTTCAAATCCACGACGACCTCAGCCTCTCCTCTTGTGCCCAGAAATTCACTCTCTTCATCCTTTGTTCCTTGTTCTAAGCCACCCACAAGGAGCCACTATTGGCAAACAACAACCACACAAGTCTCAGATTAAAAACCTTATTCCAAGTGTAGAAATTCCTTAGACCGAGACCTGAAGTCCAATGATCGAACCAAAAATTACCCCTCTTGCCATTCCCAACCAAGCATCTCAGGAATTATTTGGTTAAAGGCTGAAGTCGGAGAAGAGAATTCCAAATCCACGACGACCTTAGCCTCTCCTCTTGCGCCCAGAAATTCACTCTCTTCATCTTATGTTCCTTGTTCCAAGCCACCCACAAAGATCCACTATTGGCAAACAACAACCACACAAGTCTCAGATTAAGAACCTTATTCCAAGTGTAGAAATTCCTTAGGCCAAGACCATCCTCGCTTTTAGGGAGGTAGCAAAGATTCCAAGACACCTTGATGCATGAGCTCTTGCTAATATCCCCACTACAAAGGAAGCGATTAAAAAGCTTCTCCAATTTACGTAGACACCCTTTAGAGAAGGAGAAGGCTGAGAGCCAGAAGTTGATGGATCTGTATATCACCGAAGAAATGAGCTGCAGACGACCTGCGAATGAGAGAGTCTTCACCATCCAATTGTTGAACTTGCCCGAGATAGAATCAACTACAGGAGAATACTCAGACCTCCGCATCTTTCTGTGCATCAAGGAAAGCCCCAAATATCTGACGGGGAAGGAACCATTGAGGAAGCCAAGGCTAGAAGAATCCAAGGTTTCCGCAGGGTTCAGACCCGCAGTGAAAAAAGCAGACTTGTATTTGTTTGTACTAAGGCCAGAGAGCCTAGATAACTCGTCCAAAGTTTCAACTATGGCGATCAGGGAGCGAGGTTTTACATCATGAAAGAGCATAACGTCATCATCAAAAGCCAAAACAAGAGAACTGAGGGTTCCTACCTAACGGATGGAGACCAATGTGACCTGCCACAACCCTCTTATCCAACAAGTTAGAAAAAATCTGCATAGCAAGCACAAAGAGATAAGGCGACATAGAATCTCCCTGGCGCAGACCTTTGGAGCCGTGGAAAGTACTCAATGATGCCTCCATTCAAGAAAGAAAATATGGGTTGTATTGATACATTGCTCCACCCATGTAATAAACTGAGGCGGGAACCCAGATCCCCTAAGCACCTCCAGAATAAACTCCCACTTCACCGAATCAAAAGCTACGGATGTCGACCATAAGAAGCCTCGCTTAAGAAATGTTTTTCTGATTGAAACCCTGAAATATCTTCGTAGCAAGCAGGAGGTTATCCACCAGAAGACACCCTTTTAAGAAAGCCGACTGACAACTAGAGATCATTTCCAGAAGAACCGCTTAAAATCTGCGAGCGATGATCCGTGAAATGACTTTATATAATGTCTTACAACAAGATATAGGCCTGAGTCCTTCAGATTATCCACTCCTGGCTTCTTCAGGATGAGGTAAATCAAAGTAGAATTCACTTATTTAGCATCTGCCCAGAGGTAAAAAACTCCAAAATCGCATTCGTGAAATCCACGCCAACAATGTTCTAAGAAGCATGGAAGAATTCTGCTGTAAATCCATCAGGACCAGGAGACTTATTCAGGGGCAAAGAGAAAACTTCTGATCTGACCTCCGCTAAAGTAACTGGAGCAGAGAGGATGCTAATCGCCTGAGGAGTGCACTTTGAATGACATAACAAATGGACTTGCTCACAAGCCATAGATGATAGAGGGAATTCCTCATCCGCGAGCAGGCTTTTGTAGAAGCCAACACAATGGTCCTGGAGGTCTGCAAATGTCTTCAATCCGCGAGCCATCACCATCAATGAGGTAGTGAATTTGGTTACCCGATCTCCTAGCAGACATAAAGCGGTGGAAGAATTTGGTGTTTCTATCTCCAACTTCAGCCGAATTGACCATTGATCTCTGAAGCAGGAACCTCTCCTCCGCTACAGCCAACTCATCCCAAATCTTCTCCACAGCCTTTTCCTCAATAGCTGCCGCCAGGGTTGGGTTTGAGAGAAGCAAATTTTGGCACTCCTGAAGCTTATCTTGAGCTTGCGCAAAACTCCTCTCAAGATTGGAGTAGTGCGAGTTACTAAAATCCTTTATAACTCCCTTAAGAGTCTTTAGCTTCTTTACCAAGACAAACATCCGGGTACCATCAAAAGAAGAGCTTTGCCAAGCTTCTAAGATCCCCGAGATGAATTCATGGTGCATCGATAAGAAGTTGGAGAACCTAAAAGGCCTTATTACCAGCCAACCGAGGACGACCAAATTGAACACAGCACAGAGCATTGATCAGAAAAAGGTTCTCTCCAAATTGAACATATGAGAAAGGGAAGCCTAAGATTTAGTGATCGTTCATCAATGCACGATCAAGCTTCTTTGCAAGCGGATTAGCAGTCTGCTTATTCCACCAAGTGAAATGGTTTCCCCTGAAACTGAGATCAGAAAGACCAGAGGTAGAGAGGCAACTCCTGAATTCACTCATACCACGGGTAACTCGAAAAGAACCCCTAGAACTATCCACCGGATCCAGAGATTGGTTAAAGTCACTAAGGACAAGCCAAGGAACACCACCAACACGAGAGTTCCTGAGCAACATATCTAAGCTCATCCCAAAGTTCCACTCTTCCTTCCTTAGTGTTGACTGCATAAACAAAAGATACAGCAAAAATTTGGTACAGACTCGACAACTTCACCAAGCAGGTAATCATCTGCTTTGATTTGTGCGAAAATCGAGAGATATCTTGGGATCCCACACCACCTGAATACGGCCCAAATCCGAGAAATCATAATTCCCAACCAAATTCCAACTTGGAAAAGAGAAATTAGCATATTTACTAAACTTGGATTCTTTCACCTTCGTCTCTATAATACTACCAAAACATGCTTTACTACGCCTTAGCCACTTCTTGAAACTACTACGCTGAACGGAATCGTTAAAACCTCTAACGTTCCAATAAAAAAGGTCATACTACATAAAGATTATGAGTAGATGGAGCCTCTGCCCCGAAGATGATTATTCTTCTTCAAAGCCTTGCTTTGCTTGTTAGAAATAACTTTGACAAACTCAGCATAGATTGCCGGTTTTTGTCCTCTTCAGACCGAGAGTCCTCATGAATGGAAGAGGAGTCCGACTCAGAAGAAGAGTCTGGTTCCGGTTCAGAGGGGGGCTCGATGACCACCTTTTGATAGTCCCTGGTAGGATTCTTTGGAGTAGATTTCCTTCACTGCCTCGGTTCTTCCACCATTTTGCTCTTACCAATGAACTCCTTGGTATTCAGAGGGTTAAGGGGAGCACCATGAGAAGAGCGCTTCTTCTTGCGGATGCTAGAGGTAGTCGCCTGATCCTCCACATTCGTCACTGCCACCTGACCAGAGCGATTGGTGGCAATAGCTGGGGGTTTCACCGAATCCTTCGGAGCTCGGGGACATAATGCATCGAAATGTAGGGTGGAGTTACATCCTGAACACATGATAAGAGCAGTAGGGCATCTGCGGAGCAGTAGGGAATCCTAAACTTTTTGTATTCTTGATTGCATTTCTTTTTCTTTCACTGTAATTGTTACTTTTTGTTTCTTTTTTTGAAATAGTGAATCGAGACACAATTTATGGTATTTGTGTTGAATGTCTACCACAAGTTCGCTTACCAATTAACTATATACATTTTAAAATATTTGACCATAAAGCACAACTTTGAAAAAAAAACAAAATAACTAATAAATTACATTTTTTAACATACCAAAAGTTAATGAACTCAAACATATATAATAATTTATACGAATCTCATAGTACGACATATTTTATGCAAATCTCTTGGCACTACATGTTTAATATGGTATTTTAAACCGTATCTATAGCTATTTGGGCTTGTGTTACAATGGCTCATATAACTTGATTGGCTTATTTTAATCTTTCATAAATTGCTACCACACTGTCGGATACTAGCCAAATTAAGGACTGAATGGTCAAACGTACATGAAGTAGCCTTTGGTGAGGCCATTATTCCTTTACTTATACTCTTGCCGTGTTGTATAAAGAAGATATGCAGCCAGTTTCTAGTATCAGGCAATCAGGGATCTGAACCAGGTATGTGTCTTCAACCTTAAAGGTATGAAAGGGAGGAATGGCCTAAAAGGCACAATCTTTTAAAAATTAATCTCGGATGCCACTGTTATAAAAAAGATTTTTTTTTGCTTTTTTTTTTTAAGTGTAGAAAAGACGGAAAAACCTTAACGATCCTCAAACGTTAAAAGAATTACAAAAACCAACCTTTTACCCACCCAAATAGTGTGACCCGACTAACCACCCAATGACTCGACTAGTAACCTGGATTTATTCGATTTATCCTAAATACGGTTAAGGTAAATCCAATTCAACCCCAAATTATACCTAGTTGTACTTAGTTGTACCTAACTACTTACGATTTGTCCAGAGTCTCGCCAGAATCGTTTCCGTTCATAGTCGTTCGAGTCCCATCCCATTTCACAATCCGTTATCGTCTTTTCGTTTCGTTGTCGTCTCGTCTTGCTCATCATCGTCCCTTTTTAATTCTCTGACGTGTCATCTTTCTCACTGCCCATCATTCCTCTTATGCGCGAAGGTTAAGAAAGGGAATGTTGTTCACATAAGCACAACCCCAGAAAGAATCAGAAAGCCGAGAAATAGAGGAGGAAGCAAAGGAGAAAGCAGAGGAGAAAGGAGAGGAGGAAGGAGAGGAGGGTTAAAAAGTAGATAAACGAGTGTTGGACAACTGGAACAACTCTGCAAAACTGGTAAGATCATGCATCAGCATAGAAAAATGAAGTCTTCTTCTTGTTGTATGATATATGCCGCAAACTGCTCTTTAATCTCGTTGCAGACTAGTGTCTGATATATGTCAAAAGGCAGTAGCAAAAGGATTCAGATCCTTCTCCAAAAAAGTCTGGTTTTGTTTACAAGCTCACCTCTGCTTTTCTTTTTCCTATATTGTTGATGAAACAGAACAGATGTGGAGTACGAGAAAGGTTGTGTCAAAGGGAAACATAATGTTAACTGCAGTGTCGCGTGTACACTATTTCAGATGTCTACTAAATAACCGCGGGGTTCCAGCAGCTCCAGTCGACAACTTCTAGTTGCTTATTTGCTTTAGTAGGACCCAAAAGCAACCAAACAAATTTCTTCTTTAAGCAGAGTGACAAACCAAACAAGTTTCTTCTTTAAGAAGAGTGACAAACTTATCAATTTTTCTCGGTTTAGCATTCATGGTAGCTCAAATACATTTGTTTTATGTCAATGTAAAAAACTTGAAACACTCTTCAATGTATGGTCTTTATGATGTATATTGGTGTAAATACTACTTTTACTTTGGATTTAGGTACTTTAAAGTAAATGTGGATTTGATCCCAAGTACAACTGGTATAACTATATAACTTAAAATTATAATTACAATTAATTAAAAATTAATAAAAAAGACAAGTGTGCCGACAAAAAAGGACATGTGCGCAGTCAAAGTAACACGTGCACCGTCAATTTTGTATATAGTTGTTCCAACGTATACCATAGTACTATTTTCCTCAAATGTGTACTTTTTGCGATTTTAAAGTTTTTTAGTTGTATATTTATAAAAATGATTAAATTTTGATAGTCCACATGATTTTAAGGGTTTAATGGTCATTTAGAAGGTTTTCATAGTAAAAATTGTGCTAAATCATGTATATATCATAAGTACCATTACGGAAGTCTTCCTTCTACTATAAGGTTTTGTTTGATGTGAAACAAGTACATGGATAAGGAATATGATGAATTCTTGTTATCCATATTTTTCATTGTTTCCTTTTACTTTTATATGTGTTTAGAGTTCTTAAATGGATGATTTCTTCATATTTTCTCATATTTTTTGAATATAATTATATTATTATTTTTTTTCTAAGGTGATTGCAAGTAGTTGAACTATAGCAATCCAGTTGTACCAATGAAATATAAATACATATACAAATACAAATAGATACACAAGCCCAAATCAAGGAAACAAGTATAAATACAAACCGAATTATTATGTTTTTAGAAAATACATTATAGACTTGGAAGGCTAATCAAAATGCATGGAAACCATTATTTAAATATTTTTTTTCCGTTTTTTGGTGTAATTCGGCGGTAAAGCTAATAAAAATGTATGTTTGTGTAGCTTATGTTTATTATCTTCTCGAATTATAATAAAAATACTCCATTAGCAATTACACAAATCATCGCAGTTATACTATTTGTACCCGTATCTGCAGATTTGGTGAACGTGGGTTGGGACCCTTTTCATTTTAATCTCATTCTAATCAAATCTTAGAATCACTACGATTCAACAACTACAATCGACAAAGTACTACTGCAAAAACCTAATCATCCTATAAAACTTGGTTACCAATCCAATTTGCATACCGAAACAAGCAATTTTTAAATCCAATTCATAAAAATTGTGAAATTCCCAAATAGAATAACTCCATCAGTTGTGAAGCTTCAACATTGGTGGAAGGGATTGGAACTAAAAAAAAAGAAACTGATTGCAGAGAAAGAGAAGAAGGAGGTGGAGGTGAGGCGAAGAAGAAGAAGAAAAAGGATAGTGATGTTTCAGATCGCTGAAGTTTTCCCGACCAAAAAAGATCGTGATGTTGGGGGAAGAAGAAGAAAGAAAATTAATTGTCCTCTATCTCTCAGCTGTACCCGTTTGTATTAGTGGTCTTTTCTCTCTCAGTTGTACCCGTTTGTATTAGTAGTCCTCTATCTTTCAGCTATACTGTACTATTTGTTTTAAATTAATTTAAAATTAAATTAATAAAATATAGGTCCATTTTTAAGGATACGGTATTTTTTTATTTTGGTGGCATGCAGATTTTAAGATGCCATGCAGATTTTAGTTTTCACCATTTAATGGCTTTCCAGCCATTACCCATAAGAAAGCCATCAACAAACCTAAGATTTAATTATTTATATTCAAATATTCAGACCTATTCAAACCATCGTACGAAGGCCAATAAGGAAAGAATAAGTTATGTTCAATACGTGATAGGTGAAAGCAGCGATCTAACCACACTCAGCACCTAGGGAAGATCATGGTATAGGGAAGGCTATGGCAATCCTGCAACGTCAAAGCCGAATCGGTACAAACTCTGTATCGTTCCATACATCGGGATAACAAATTTTGGTCTGGTAAATGACAAGACACATACACTAGGTGAAAAACACTCAAGTATATTGTATTATGTCAAACAGATGGATTTATACCCGAAACAACTAATAAAATTTTCACACGATATCCTAGTCTAGACCAGAAAATCTCTAAATACACCTTTCTCCACCAAGGAAGAGCTTTGATTATTCACATCATACATTTAATAATTTCCAAAGCCTTAGTCTCCCTTAAAATACTCTTATCAGAATAAACATATTTGTAAAAGGAAAATGCATATACAAACATGCAAAATATACATCCTTGATACTGTATATTATGTTATGTCTATATTGGTAATGTTTTATGATGTTTTCTAAAATTATATCCACACATTAATGGAAAGTTAACATTATTTATCAATATTTGACCAATTTTTAATGCAGCCCATGGCTCACTAAATACTGTTATGTGTGAAAAGAAATGAAGCCCAAATGGTTCATAACTTGTGAGGACATATCAAAAGTCTCACATTCCTAGTTTGAGAAAAGTTGGAATAATATATACAGACATAATTATATCTTGTATCAAAGTGTGTGAAAAAGAACTAAAGGACCTACACGCACGCTGCCGCCGAGCCGAGCTCGGGTCCGGGTCTAGGGTCTTGGACCATGTTTTGGCTAACATTTCTGGCCCAAAACGTAACGGTTTTCTCTCCAAACTCGAATTGAATTGATGACTTAAATCAGTCAATAATCAATCTCGAAAATTTTGCCAGTTGAATTGATGACTTCAATGAGTGAACAATCAATGGTCAATTGCTAAAATATCGCCAAGAATCCCGTCCAATTAAAGCGTCTTTAACACACAAATTACAGTAAAACCTCTATAAATTAATACTCGATAAATTAATAATCATTATAAATTAATAAATTTTGCTGGTCCCAAGTCGGGCCAATGTAAAAATACATCAATTTCGATAAGATAATAATTTTTTTTGAAACCTTTATATAAATATATGGTCCCAATAAAAACATAAATTAATAATTATATAAATTTATGCAAATATATGTAAATTTACTATTCTAAAATATGACTAACATATTCTTTTTTAGTTAAAGTTGAAATCTTATTGGTTCTCATCTCTTTAATTATCATATCAGTAGCTCTTATTGCTGTTTTACTATATACAATCAAAATTTATGATGATTTTTTGATGTGATAATTGATTTTCTTACATGTAAATATTTTAAATAGATTGTAGTGTTATCTTCAATTTTATCATCAATAATACTGATAGTAGCCATAGGTTTTTGATAAATTTTAAATTTATGAACATATATATTTTTTATATGGACAATCCAATATGATGAAAAACTATTTTATTGTGATAATTATAATTTTTAATCATAATTTAAATTATGAAATTTGTTAAAATTTTAAACTATAGTATTATTCCAAATAAATTTGTAGAAAATTATATGCGGAAAACAACTTTTCTCTATAAATTAATAATTATTAATTTATAGATAAATTAATATCATGATAAATTAATAAAATATCATGGTCCCAACATTATTAATTTATAGAGGTTTTACTGTAATTGTGGATTCCTCTGGACGCTCTCCTCTTACAAGCTATATATACGAGCCTCTCCACACTAATTTCTCTCATCCTTTCTCACATCTCTCTCACACATCCTACAATCTCTCTCTTGCTTTACCCTTCTTTATATAATAAGTCCGAGAGTATATCGTAGAACGATCAGTTCATTGATTCTATAATTGGGTATTGCAATTATAGTTTCACACCTACGATTTGTTATCTTATAAACCACCACACTGCTGGAGATATTTCAGATTAAAGAAAGAGTTGAACTCGCCTCCACTTTCTGTTTTTTTCTTAATCATATTTTTGTAAATATTTTTTATCTGAAAATATTTTCTATTTATTTTATAATAGTTGTCTTCATATTTTACACCTACAGTCTTAATCCGAAATAATACGATATTCATCGGATCATATATTGCAATTTTTTTTATTTCCAAACGATTTTTGGAAAAAAGTTTTTGCCCTTCTGAAACGCTTTTCTGCGACCGTTCTACAAACCGGTTATCGCTGATCGTTTCCAAATTTTAAGGAAAAAATGATTCTTATTTACAAAGAAACGTTTTCCGCAAAGGACTTTGGCAAGTTACGCGAAACGTTATATTTCATAAAGATCAAAAAGATATCAAACAGTAGACGATACGGTTTTTAACAACTTCGTTAAAACGTCTACTAGTCGCCTCGGTACGCCTCTGGCTAACTCCATGAACGGGTTTTGAGTTCAAAATCAAACGCAATTCTAAGATCGCTTTATAGCACTACCCACTGAACGCATTAGTAAACGACTTATATTGTTAATCGTTATTTTTCTCGATTCTATTCCAAGAATATGACAATTTTCTGTTTTTTTAACAGATGTAAAACAACGATGACGTTGGATCATCACCCAAAGTTGTTGGTGATGTACCACTCGGGTCCCTACCCACAAACATTTCGTCTCTATCTAGCGCTGTAGGCACAGGTTTCACACCAGAAAAGTTTGATGGTACCAACTTCAAACAATGGCAACAAAAGATGCAGTTTTTCTTGTGCACTTTGCACTTGGATAGTTATCTCATCGAGGATAAAATTTTGCCTGATGGGAAAACCGATGTGCGTGCCATTGCCAGTGTTGAAGTTTGGAACCACGGGGACTTTGCAAAGGCTACATACAAAACTGCATGGTGGACTAGCTGTTCAATGGCTACAGTGAGGTCAAATCTGGGAAGCATTGAAAAAGAAGTACAAAACGTTCAATGTATATTCTGGAAGATATACTATTTCAAAATTCCAGAGGTACATGATGGGTCTCAGGGTCGCATGTCTTTTGCAAGCCCATTGGTCCGGAATTTTAAATTTATAAAATCCTAATATCTGAAAATGCACAGATGTACGTTGAAGGAATTATGGTGTCAATCCACAGGGAAGATGTCTAATCTACAAGGAAACACCAAACTTGGAGAGTAAGCGAAGTCATAAACTCATGGGGGTTTGAGATTTTTTGTTACGGGATCCTATAATAAACCTAATCTAATATATACGGGAAACTAAATGCAATGCAAATGAGTTGCTGAAAGAATAATTGAAAGGTGTTCGACTCAAACTAAGGACTATAGACTCATAGTGGGCAATTTAGACTTATTCGGTTTACTCTAATCAATGTCTAAGCATTTCCAATATGGTTTAGAAACTTAGAAATCCTAATCGAATATGTATACCTATCGATGACTCTTTAGAAACTTGACTCTCTGGGACTAATCTAACATGATGCAGGAAATGGTAAAAGACATGAAATATGCAAAGAATGAAATAGGAAAGCTAATTAGATAAACAGGAGAGAGAACAATTTTTCCAGGATAGAATCACCTTCTCAATCGCCTAACCCTAAAAAAACAAAGTTTGATGGCTCAAAAACTCATTACATGAGCACCCACCCGATTAGGACTGCTAAGAAATGTATTTATAGGTTCTAAGGTCTTCCAGGTCTCATTTTTAGGTCTTCTCTGAAGAGGAATGGTGAAATGCGCTTTGATGTTGGACCTTGTGGCTCGGCATAGGTCCACTGGGTGTGAGAGTCTTCCGGGGCAGGTAAAACACTTGTTTGTCGCGGGTTAGAGTCTTCCAGGACTGGTGAATTGCGTCAACTTGCTCTTTGCATAACTTTTGATTGCACCGTTGGATTTTCCTGATGTAAAATGCTATGGAAAGCTGATTGTCTCCTCTTGAATGTCTCCAAATATGAGCTGTATCAGACGGTGAAAAAATCTTCATTTGAGGCCGAACGTCTGATGGTCTGACTTTGAACTAAAAATGTGGATTTCTTCTATTTTGCCATCTTTTTCCCTAAAATTCCTGAAAAGAGCCTTGAAACTACAAACATAGAGAAATCATAATAAAAGTTTCTAAAATTGATTAAATCCTTTGAAAAACCTTTTGAAATCAATGGTGAAAAGGGTACAAATACAATGTTATCAACTCCCTCAGACTTAGACTTTGTTTGTCCTCAAACAAAACAAGATCTAATCTGGAAACATATCATCAACATAAGTGATAGGTGAACTCAAAAATATCAGCAACCATACTTCTAAACCTTAATTAGGGGCAATGTATCAATCAGATCAAGTCTAGAAAATTCTCACCAAAATACAGATATAACTAATCCGTTAATCCGTCATGCGAAAATCCATACACTTGAAATTAACTTCCAGTCAACTAGCTCTTAACATTCATTAAAGGTTTCAGTGATTCTCATCAAAAAAATTTTAAACAAGGCATTCAAGGCTAGGTATTCAGGGGCTTTTCAATGGTGAGGTTTGATGTGTTTATGGTTACCTTTTTCTGGGGAGACATGATATTATGCAAAACAGCAAGAGAGGATGGAGCTGTTGGTATCCACAGTTTCCAGTCACATTCTTCTTGCTTTAAGATTTCTGATCTCCTTTCTCCAGGTTCTCTTTATAGCTCCCCTAGACTTGGAATTTTGTCTAGGTGGTGAAATTATAACTCCATTGATAAATATCTATTGCCTTGGCTCAAATGATTTCGGCTTCTAGGATTCTCTAGGCTTTTGGTTTTCTTTTCTTTCATTATTATTAATTTTTTTTCGTTTTTTTTCGAAAGGGAAAACTGCCTTTTGACTTAGAGTCTTAGGGAGCACGAAAATTATCTTTAAGAGTGATCTTTCTGAGTCATCGTGAGGCTTGCTAAGATTTCTGATACACTTCCTTCCTGGTTTCATTCAGTCATTCTCTTGAGTGACTGAAAACTATGTTATTCCTCCCTCTCCGGCGTTTTTGCACATATCTGCAAATAAAAACTTAAGACATAATGCGTGAGGTTTGAACATAAAGGTTTGGGTCAAGGGTAATGTACCAGCTAAAGATGAACTGACCAACTAGAACAACAAAGAGTGGTAACAATAAGGTAAAGATGTCCATTGATGAAAAAATTAGATGTCAAAATTAGGTAGTATATCCTGTCAGAAAAGATCTCTATGAATAGAAGTCTTCTGGTGGGATTTCGTAGTGCAAGTACTTTAGCTACCACCTAGTATAGTCTAAACTTTGAAAGAGATTTTATGAACAAATGGTGTAGAAGTAAACAGGTTGGTTATTATCATCGATTTTGTCATTATTCCCTCAAAACGTAGTTGACATTTGAAAACATTTTTTGAAACCTAAAAGACTTGTGAAAAGTTTTAAGAAAACCAAAAAAAAAAAAAAGAAAAATTTTAAAGAAATATGTAGAATGCAATGACTCATGCAAGAAAAGCTGGTCAGTAAGGAATGTAATCCTTCCCCCAGACTTAAATCACACTGTCCTCAGTGTGAAATATATCAGGTAAGGATGAGAAATAGAGTATGTAAGAATTAAAAAGATAAAAAAAAAAACTTACCTGGTGTTGGTGATGGGTTGTGGGGTGATTGTGGAGGTGATAGGATGTTGGATGATGGATGGTGCTTGATGTGGAGTGGTGCTTGATTAAATGGGGGCTTATTTGGATCAAGTAGAGGGTGGAAGTGGCCAGGGTGGCCGAACCAAGCTTGGCCGCGGGCCACGTTGTCGCAGCCGCGGCAAAACACCTCTTGACCGCGGTTGCGATAAAACTTCTTCTGGCCGCGGCTGAAGGCTCTTCGGCCGCAGTCAGCTCTTTTTTTTAAGAAAAAAAAAATTTTTTGAATGCATACTAAGGTCTGAAATAAAATAAAAACAAAACTTCAACAGAAAAAGAAAGTAAAACAAAAATAGATAAGTGCCTAAATGGGTTGCCTCCCATCAAGCGCTTTTGTTTATAGTCCTTAGCTAGACTTTGCAAAGGAAAAAACTTAATTCAAATAAGATCTTGTCCTAAGATAAGTCTTTTTTGAAATATTCATGTTCTCTCTAGCAGGTTCTTCTTCACTCCAGAGTTTTTCTGGTTTGAATGCTTGTGCCTTATGCTTTCCTCCTTTGCTCTTAAGTGGTGTAGCTTCATAGAAGATGTCTTTGTCGATGTTTGCAAAAGAGACTTTCCGGTTGGACCAATCCATGATGGCTCCAGCAGTTGCTAAGAAAGACCGTCCAAGGATAACTGGATATGAGTCATCTTTGGTCTTCACTATGTAAATGTCGACAGGTGCTAGGCAATCTCCAATCCTTAGAGGAATGTCTCGGGCTATCCCTTTTGGAGTTGCACTTGAATCCTCTGCTAAACTAATCTTTGTCCTGGTACTTGAAATGTGTTTACTGCCAAGTCTCAAAGCAGTAGCCTTGGACATCATGTTAATGCAAGCTCCAAAATCACAAAGAACATTGAGAAATCTTTCACCTCTAGTGCTACAAGAGATAAGAAATTGACATTTGTCTTGAACTTTGTGCAGAGTTCGAACTGGTCTACCTTCTTGGGAGTGTGTGAACAAGTCTTTCATCTCTTGGATAGAATCTTTGCTGTCACATAAGAAGTCGCTGATCATGTACTCACTACATGCTTTGGCAAACGAAATTCCTTTCGGGAGACTTTGAACTACTTGATTGAACTCTTCAAGTTTTTCTTTGCTGGTCTTGTTGATGTAGTCACTGGCTTCTTGTGGGTCTTTGAAATGTATCCTGTAAAGATAGGTACCTGGCTCTTCCGAAATATGTGGAGATGTCTTCCATAGTTTCCTTGCTGTATTTGAAGAAAACTTGAAGGCAGTCTTGCTTTCAGATGTCATCGAATCCATGGTAGAGAGGAATGGACTTCACAAATTTGTTGAATTCGATCAGTCTCTCTCAGGATATTCTCTTGGTTATTGGTTATGAGTTGCTACTAGATGATTTGTCTCCAAGGTTTGCATCTTCAACAAACAAACCATACTCTTAATCTTCTGAGAATTTCTCTTGAAGCTCATTGTCACAAGTGTAAACCATGTTGCAAGGTTCATAAAAGTTGGATTCATCCTTTTCTTTTGATGCTTGTGCAGTGATTGAGAAGACAGCTTGATCAAACAACCTAGATCTGGTCACAAGGGGTTGGTCTTCAGTTGAATAAGTTTCAGAAGGAGGTTGAAAGCTCTCCAAAGTCTGAAAAACAAGGCATGGCCGCGGTTGAGGTGTGCGTGACCGCGGTGGAAGTGGGTTTAGCCGCGGTCAAGGCTTCTTCACTCGCGGTCAGCTCCTCTTGGTTAACCGGCTTGCTTCTTTCATCTCTTCTTCTCCATTGTTGTTATCTTGCTTCCAGTGGTTGCCTGACATGTCTTGGGTATCCAAATCATTTGTTCCAGTGTTCAGATCATACTCCTTATGATCTTTAGAATTTTTTTCCACTTTCTCTTCTTCGTCATCTAGAGCATAGACAACTCTATCCAAAGTAGCATCAAGCTCGTCCTTCTTGTTTTCAACCTTAGCTACGCCTTGCCACAGCTCCAATGTATAGTCGTAGGTTTGGTTCTTGCTTTCATTCAGCTCCTTATCTAGATCATCGATCTTGAAAGTTAGGGTTTACATCTCCCTTTCACTTTGTTGAATTTGGAACTTGTTCTTCTTTTGCTCTTCTCCGACAGACTCCATTCTCTGATTCAGCACTTCATTGCTTTTGATTCTTTGATCCTCCAGAGTATTCACGTGCTCAGAGAAATCATCAAATCTCTTGTTAAGGTCGATGGTGATGGCATCTATCCTTATTCGCAGGGAAGCTTCGACGAAGGCATGGGAATCAAGGAACTGATTCAGCTTGGCTTTCAATCGATTAAGCAGGATGTAAAGTAGATTGTTCTCATAGTTCTGGTGCAGAATCTGGTGAGATTAAGGGTGAGATGGTCTTCGGTTCACCAGAGGTGGCGAATAGGGTTCATCTCGGTAGGTTGGAGTTCGCGATACTCCAAGGTGGTGGTTTGGATGAGGGGTCCGATCCAGGTGGTTGGAATCACGCCTGAATGGTGATTCACATGCGCAGGGAGCTTCACACAGGTTGCAAAACCTTCGCTCAGGACTAGGGTTTCTTCTTGGATGATCCATGCTTCAAAAAATCTGAAACTAGGGCAAGCATAAGAAAGAATAAGCTGAAAAAGAAAAAATTAGGGTGTTCATGAGTTCAGTTTACTTCCTATGACGTTTTGTCAGAAACTTGATATATATATATAGCCTTCTGCGGTTGAAACTTCTTCGGTTCAAACCTCCAGCGGCTAGAGACTTCCCCAGTAATTACGCCAAAATTTTGATGGGCCTAAGGGTCGCAGGTCCTTAGCAAGCCCATTGGTCCAAAGTTTTAAATTTATGAAACTCTAATGTCTGAAAGTGCACAGTGTACGTTTTAGAACTTAGGGTGTTGATCCACAGGGAAGTGTATAATTTGCAAGGAAACACCAAACTGGGAGAGTAAGCAAAGTCATAAACTCATGGGGATTTAGGGTTTTTGGTTACGGGATCCTAAACTAAACCTATTCTAATATTTATGGGAAACTAAATGCAAAGCCAATGAGTTGCTGAAAGAATAATTGAAAGGTGTTCGACTCAAACTAAGGACTTTAGACTCATAGTGGGCGATTTAGACTTCTCCGGTTTACTCTAATCGATGTCTAAGCATTTCCAATTAGCTTCCAGGCGATTTGGGATCTGCATGGAAGGTATAAGCGTGTGTATAATTAACCAACTCTCGTTATCTTAACCAACTAATCACTTAAATCTGATAAAGAACTCTCGATCTCATGCCAGGAATAAGATCATGCATTCATTACTGAATTCGTTTGCTCACATCTTCTCCACAGGTAGCTTTTGACTCCTGTAGCGACTATGTTCTTCTGAAACTAGGTATGGATGATTGATACAGCACTCTCGTGGCTCTGATCGATCCTAGGCTCAGAGAATAGGTCATGAATATACTCTCATGCAGTATAAACAACTTAGAATAGATGAGATCTAGAATATGGTTTAGAAACTTAGAAATTCTAGTCGAACATGTATACCTATCGATGACTCTTTAGAAACTTGACTCCTTTGGACTAATTTAATATGATGCAAGAAATGATAAAACACATGATATATGTAAAATAATGAAATAGAAAAGCTAATTAGATAAACATGAGGAAGAACAATTGTTCCAGGGAATAATCACCTTCTCCATCGCCTAACCAAAAAAAAAACAAAGTTTGGTGGCTCAAAAACTCATTACAGGAGCACCTACCCGATTAGGACTGCTAAGAAATGTATTTATAGGTTCTAAGGTCTTCCAGGTCTCATTTAAGGCTTCTCTGAAGAGGAATGACGAAATGGGATATGATGTTGGGCCTTGTGGCTCGGCATAGGTCCACCGGGGGTGAGAGTCTTTTGGGGCAGGTAAAACACTTGTTTGCCGCAGGTTAGAGTCTTCCAGGACTCGTAAATTTGGTCAAATTTCTCTTCGCATAACTTTTGATTGCACTGTTGGATTGTCCTGATGTAAAGTGCTATGGAAAGCTGGTTGTCACCTCTTGAATGTCTCCAAAGATGAGCTGCATCAGACGGTGAGAAAATCTTTATTTGAGGCCGAACTTCTGACGGTCTGACTCTGAACTAAAAATGTGAATTTCTTCCATTTTGCCATATTTTTCCCTAAATTTTCTAAAAAGAGCATTGAAACTACAAACATAGAGAAACCATAATAAAAGTTCCTAAAACCGATTAAAACCTGTGAAAAAATATTTGAAATCAATGGTAAAAATGGGTACAAGTACGGTGTTATTATTACATGATGGTGGACTCAAGGCCCATCATGGAATAAGTACATGAGCTTCAAATGCTTTGTCAAGAAATTGCTGATGAAGGAATAAAGATCTGTGAAACTTTCACAGTGAATTGCTTTGTCGAAAAACTACCTCCTAGTTGGGTAGACTTCATAAACTATTTGGATCACAAGCAGAAGTCTCTGACCTTGGTAAATCAGATTTCCAGGGTGCAAAATGAGTATTTGAAACGTGAAGGAAAAGCTGTGGTGCCTGCCATACCTGAACCATTTCACTCCCACAATGCAAATGTGACAGAGTTCAAGAATAAAAGGAAAAGGAAAGGAAATTCCTCCTAAGGGAAAGATAAACAAGTTTGATTCATCTTCATCCACTTCCTTAAAAAAAAAGCTCTCAAAAAGAAGTTTACTGGGAATTGCAGCTACTGCCACAAAAAGGGCATACCTCCAGCGAATGTCACAGCAGGCTGAGGGACACAAAAGCTCAAGCAAACTTGACTGAAGCTGATTTGTGTGCAATGGTCACTGAAGTCAACATGGTTGAGTCAAATACCAAGTCTTAATGGTATGACACTGGTGAAACCACTCACATTTGCATTGACAGAGACCAATTCTCCACTTACAAGAAAAGCAAGAATATTGCTCACTTGTTGATGGGAAATGAGGATCAATCTAAGATTGAAGGCATAGTCCATGTGGTCTTGAAGATCACTTCAGACAAAATAATCACTCTCACCAATGTTAAGCATATGCCAAACATGAGAAAAAACTGATCTCTGGAACCATGATTAACAAGCATGGATTTGATGTCAACATCGGATCTGACCAACTGATCCTTAGGAAACATGAAGTTTTTATTAGGAAGCGTTTTGTTAAAGAGGATCTGATCAAAGTGTGTGTAATGACAGTCCTAAAAAATGATGTATCCTCTTCCAGTTCTCAAAAATGATGTACCCTCATCCAGTTCAATTAATAAGAATGAAACTTCTTACTTAGTTGAGTCTTTTAATTTATGGCATGAACGATTATGACATGTAAATTATAAATCTATACAAAAATTAATAAATTCGAACCTAATCCCCAAATGCAAAATAAGTAAGAATAAATGTGAGACATGTGTCTAAGCAAAACTCACAAAAACTCCATCACCTCATATCGAACAAACTACGAAGCTCTAGGTCTAATACACACAAACTTGTGCGACTTAAAGTTAGTACAAACTAGAGGAGGTAAAAAGTATTTTGTAACTTTTATAGATGATTGTACGAAATACTGTTACATCTATTTACTAAGAAGTAAATATGAAGTCTTGGAAACAATCACAGAATATAAAACCAAAGTTGAAAATCAACTCGGAAAAACTATTTAAAAAGTTAGAAGTGATAGAGGAGAATATGATGGTCCATTTAATGTTTTTTTGTCAAGGAAAAGGCATTATACATCAAACCACTGCTCCCTACTCACCAGAAATTAATGGAGTTGCAGAGTGCAAAAACCAAACTCTTGAAGAAATGATGAATGCAATGTTGTAGGAATCTGGGCTATCAAAAAATCTGTGGGGAGGAAGTCTCACAACAAACAATATCCTCAACCAAATACCGCACAAAGTCACTGGTAAAACACCATATGATTCATAGACAGGTAGAGTACTTTCGTACAAATACATAAAAGTGTGGGGATGCTTAGAAAAAGTCGTTGTTTCACCTCTTAAAAAGGTGACCATAGGACCTAAACCGTTGATAATATTTTCATTGGATATGCACAATAGTAGTGCCTATCGGTTTCTGGTTTATAAATCAGATATACCTGATATTCATGTGAGTACAATAACAGAAGCAAGGAATGTTTCTTTCTTCGAACACATTTTCCCGTGTAAGGATAGATAAAATCCATAATGCCCTCGAGAAGATGAGGCAAGCACATATGGGATTCCAGTTTCTGAAACAGACGAAGAGATTGAACCTAGACGCAGCAAAAGAACGCGTAAAGAAAAATCCTTCGATCTGACTTCATGATGGTCTTTCTCACAGAAAACGAACCAAGAACGTTTAATAAAGCTATGTATACTCCGACACACCTCTTTGGGAGGAAGCAATCAATAGTGAGATAGACTCCATTAGACAAAATCATACATATAAAATCACTGAGCTATCCAAATGGTTTAAATCACTAGGGTGTAAATAGATCTTGAAAACAAAAATGAAGACCGATGACTCAGTTGATAAATATTAGGGTAGACTTCTAGTTTAAGGATTCCGACAAAAAAAAGTCTGGATTTCTCTGGTACTTATTCTTCAGTAACAAGAATAACTTCGATCAGAATACTGATTGGGATTGCAGCCTTAAGAAAATTTGGAGCCCAAATGAAGCCCAAATAACTCATTAATTTGTGAGGACATATAAAAAGTCCCACATTGCTAGTTTGAGAAAAGTTGAAGTGATATAAATATAGACATAATTCATGTGGGGGATTGTTGGACCAATTTTTAATACAGCCAAATGACTCATTAAATATTGTTATGGGTGAAAAGAAATGAAGCCCAAATGGCTCATTAATTTGTGAGGACATATCAAAAGTCCCACATTGCTAATTTGAGAAAAGTTGGATTGATATAAATATAGACATAATTATGTCTGTATCAAAGTATGTGACGGAGAACCATTGGACCCTACGCGTGCGCCGCCGCCACCGTCGCCGTGCTGAGCCGGAGTTGGGTCCGGGTCTCGGATCTCGGGTCTTGGGTCTTGAGTCTTGGTGAATGTGGGCTTCGACCCACAAAATATTTATTTTTGGGCCATATTTTGGCTAACATTTCTGGCCCAAAACGTAACGGTTTTTGGTCTAAATTCGAACTGAATTGACGACCTAAATCAGTCAACAATCAATCCCAAAAATCTCGTCAATTGAATCGACGACTTCAATGACTGAACAGTCAATGGTCAATTGCTAAAATCTCGCCAAGAATCCTACCCAATTAAAGCATCTTTAACACGCAAATTAATTGTGGATTCCTCTCCAAGCTCTCTTCTTACAGGTTATATATATTCGAGCCTCTCTACATTCATTTCTGTCATTAATTTCTCACATCTCTCTCACACATCCTACAATCTCTCTTGCTTTACTCTTATTTACAAAGTAAGTCTGAGAGTATATCGTAGAACAATCAGTTCGTCGACTCTATAATCGGGTGTTGCGATTATAGTTTCACAGTGGTTGTATCTTTGGATTCGTTATCTCATAAACCACAACACTGCGGGAGATATTTCAGATTAAGAAAAGAGTTATACTCACTTCCACTTTCCGTTTATTCCTTAATCTTATTTTTTTAAACGTTTTTTATCTGAAAATATTCTCTATTTATTTTGTAATATTTGTCTCCATATTTTACACCTACAATCAAAGCTGCTGTTAACCAAAATCTTTAAAGGTAATTTCTCTTATGATACTATCATATATACTAAGTCAAAGTTTTACCTACTAGCATACATTTCATTTTGTAGACAAATAGACTAATTTCTACCAGATGGTTCCGGTAAGAACCAGATGGTGGCTTCTAAGCGGATGAAGATTTCGGTACCAAAGTTTGATAATGCCAATCTGATTGCGGGCTACTCCAGAACACTGATCGGGCAGTGTATGAATCCGCATACCCAGGACATGAAGACGTTACTCTACATGTTGCCTCGGATTTGGAAGGTAGAAGAGCGTGTAGCAGGAGCGGATCTGGGATTGGGAAGGTTCCAGTTCGATTTTGACAGAGAGGAAGACATCGCTGAGGTCATGAAGATGGAGCCCTTCCACTTCGACTATTGGATGCTCTCGCTTGTGAGGTGGACGCCGGTGGTGGATCCCAACTACCCCTCCGCTATTAAGTTTTGGATTAGGGTCATTGGCGTGCCTCTTCACTTCTGGGCAGATTTGACCTTCCGTACCATTGGCAAAGCACTCGGAAAAGTGGAAGCGGTTAATTTGGATGAGGGAAAAATTCAGGTCATCGTGGACGGGTTGAAACCATTGTGTTTCGAAACTACGGTGGAGTTTCATGGTGGCGAAGAGACAACAATCTACCTGCGGTATGAACGACTTTTCGGGTACTGTCGTGAATGCTTTAGCTTATGTCATGATTATCAGAGGTGTCCAGAGCGAGCGACGGAACCCAGTAGGCGATTGGCTGAGCAGGATCACGACGACTCCAGAGGTGATTCAGATGCGGTTTCGTTCAAGGCAGCTATGATAAATGGTAAGCCTGGAAGTAAAGACAACAGTCAAAGTCAGAACAAGGGCAAGGAGATAGATCAACGTGGTGGACAAAGGAAAAACCATTATGACGATAAATACGGCAAGTTCAGAGTCCGGTCGGATCGGCGGGTTGGTGAAAGCTCATCCCGGTACAGCAAGTCATCGGGGTATAGCCACCCAAAAGCGGCACAAAAGATAGCAGAAGGGGGTCACGAGAAGGACCAGTTGATACAGGCTTTCATCGAGGAGGGAGCAGATCAATCTCGGGTAAAGTCGGCGCGGAAAAGCTTGTATTTTGAGGAGGACGACACAGTAGCTCAGAAAACACAAGATGAGGGCAACAAGGACTTGTCAGGAAATCCTCAACTCGGGATCGGGTCTGATTCTGGTTCAAAACAGGAAGCGAAATCAGGAGAAGAAATTACAGCAAATGCTCACGGTATTGAGATTTCAATGGAGGAGAGGAAGGAAACAGATGCATCGTTTACGACCAAAGGAAGGTCACCAGGGGAGTTTTGACGACGAGCTTCTCTTGGATCAGGAGGAAGGAGAGTTTTTGAGAAACACAGAAGAGGTTTTACAGATGATTCAGGAAATGGTTGAGGATGGTGAGAAGGAGCTGAATCAGGATGACATTGCTTTGACAGAATTTTCAACTGAGGTTAAACATGGTGAAGTTGCTAAAAAGGAGATGGTTAAACCAGATGCAAGGAAGAGGACTCCCAAGCTCACTACGCAGTTTTTCGGTGGAAACTCAAAGAAGCGTTTGGTTCACGCCTTAGCGTCACCCAGAAAGAAACAACCGGCAAAGGTTCAGAACCGCGGTGGAGAGAGCAACATACAGAGTATCCCTAAGGGTTCATCAAACCCGAAGACGGACTCAAAACCATAGCACATCGATTAAGGGAAGAGAGTTCTTAGTTGGAATTGTCAAGGACTCGGGAACAGGTGGACAATAAGTTATCTCCGGGAAATCTGGAAGAAATATGGGCCAGAGTTTTTATTTCTTTCAGAAACTAAACAAGAATTTTCTTTTTTACAAAAATTTCAATTTCATTTTGGTTATAATAAGATGTACACGGTTGAACCGTGCGGTGCAAGTGGTGGACTTGCTTTATTTTATAATGATGTTTTTGATGTTTCTATTCTATTCTCGGATAATCGAATTATTGATATTGAGGCAAGTATTCTTGGTAAAAAGGTTTTCCTTTCTTTTATTTATGGAGATCCAGTGGTAAAAATGCGGGACAAGGTATGGGAAAGACTAACTCGGATAAGTCTCACAAGGATAGCGCCTTGGTTTATTATAGGAGATATGAATGAAATTACTTGTAATAACGAAAAGCAAGGGGGTAAGTTACGACAGGCGTCCACATTCGTGTCCTTTAATCTTATGATACGGGACTGTGGATTTCTGGAATTTCCATGCCTCGGTAATACAATGTCTTGGAGGGGCAGAAGAAATGCAAAAATTGTTAGATGCAGATTAGATCGGGCTCTTGCGAATGAGGACTGGCACGAGTTGTTCACACAATCATATGTTGAGTATCTGGGTATGATTGGCTCGGACCACAGGCCAATTGTCGCCACAATCGAAAATAAAATTCCACGGAAAAGATCTCAATTTCTTTTTGACAAGAGATGGGTAGGACAGAACGGCTTAATGGACTCCATCTCCAAGGGTTGGAGCCTAGATCCTGGTGGTGGAGTGACCTTTACGGAAAAAATACAAAATTGCCGAAGAGAGATCTCTAAATGGAGGCAAACACTACAACCATATGGGAGGGACAAAATTGAGGAGCTGAAACAGGCACTGGAGGAAATTCAAAATGATGACACGCGCTCAGAGGAGGAATTGAGGGACATAGCAAAAAAACTGAAAGAAGCTTATCAAGATGAGGAGTTATACTGGCAACAAAAGAGTCGGACTCAATGGGCACAGGCAGGAGATAAGAATATCAATTATTACCATGCTCTAGTGAAGCAAAGACGAGCGCGAAACCGGATAATTGGATTGCACAATGCGGCGGGCACGTGGGTTACATCTGAAAAAGAGATCGAACAGGTGGCAGTCCACTATTTTGAAGAACTTTTTACAAAGACTTTTCCAACGGAATTCGCTGACGCTTTGGGACAAATCACCACATTAATTTCGGAATCAGATAATGCAATGCTAACGGCACAAGCATCGGAGGAGGAAATACGAACAGCACTCTTTATGATGAACCCAGAAAAAGCTCCGGGACCTGATGGCATGACTGCACTGTTTTACCAGCGGTCGTGGCCAATTCTTAAAGCGGATCTCGTACGGCTAGTCAATGAATTCTTGGAGACAGGGTTATTCGAAGAGAAGCTGAACTTGACAAACATCTGTTTAATCCCAAAAACAGAGCGGCCTACACGAATGACAGAGTTGCGTCCTATAAGCCTCTGTAATGTAGTCTATAAAATCATATCTAAGGTGTTATGTCAAAGACTGAGGAAATTATTACCAGTACTAATATCGGAGACGCAATCAGCTTTTGTGGCAGGCTGCCTGATCTATGACAATATTCTTATCGCTCAGGAGATGTTTCATGGTCTTCGAACCAACAAATCATGTAAGAGTACGTACATGGAAATTAAGACGGATATGAGCAAAGCCTATGATCGGGTTGAATAGACCTTTATAGAGAATCTTTTGAGACAACTAGGCTTTGCGGAAAAATGGATTATGTGGATGATGCGGTGTATTACCTCTGTTAAGTACAAAGTTCTTTTGAACGGTCAACCAAAGGGTCAAATAATTCTGCAACGAGGGCTGCGACAAGGGGACCACCATATTTGTTTATTTTATGTACAGAAGTTCTTATAGCCAATATCAAAAAAGCTGAAAAGGATAAGCTCTTAACCGGCCTAAAGATTACAAGGGCAAGTCCCCCAGTATCACACTTACTCTTTGCGGATGATAGTCTATTCTTTTGTAAAGCAAACAAAGAGGAATGCCAGACGCTGTTGGCCATACTGAAACAGTATGAAAGTATCTCGGGCCAACAAATTAATTTCGAAAAATCTTCGATACAATTCGGTCACATGGTTCCAGAAGTCATTAGGGATGAAATGAGGCAGATTACAAGAATTTCCAGAGACGGAGGGACGGGATCCTATCTTGGAATACCGGAGAGTTTAGATGGAGCCAAAACTAAGATATTTAATTTTTTAGTGGACAGACAAAATGAACGGGTCAATAGCTGGACATCGCGTCTGTTATCTAAAGGGGGTAAAGAAGTTCTAATCAAATCAGTGGCATCAGCAATGCCAACTTATGTTATGTCTTGTTTCCGGTTGCCCAAAGCCACAACAAAAAAGCTAACCAGTACAGTGGCTAGATACTGGTGGAGTTCAGATGGATGTACTCGTGGTATGTACTGGATAGCGTGGAAAAAGATGTGTTCAACAAATCGGAAGGTGGAATGGGTTTTCGTGATGTGGAGGACTTTAATACAGCTCTTTTGGCAAAACAGCTTTGGAGGCTCATCGATAGACCAACCTCCTTGTTTGCCCGGGTCTTCAAAGGACGATATTTTCGGAATGCAAGTCTTTTGGACCCAGTGAAATCCTACTCACCATCGTATGGATGGCAAAGTATTCTTTCGGCTCGCGCTCTGGTTAAAAGGACTAATTAAAAGAGTGGGTTCAGGATGTTCAATCTCTGTCTGGAACGATCCCTGGATACCTTCCTCTCGCCCGAGACCAGCCACTTGTAAGGGTTTTAACTATTACCCAAACCTTATGGTTAATCATCTGATTGATCCAGAGACAAAATCATGGAATTTAGGATTGCTGTCGGCGATCATTGATCCGGGGGATGTAGAGATTATTCGGGGAATTCCTACTAGTAGATTGTACAAGCCAGATCAGCTTGGATGGCATTTTACAAAAACCGGACGATACACGGTTAAATCTGGTTATCAGACGGAAAGGAATTTCCTCGTGGAAGCCAAGCTGGACCCCTATGGTCCAGACATCACAGCACTACAAGCATATGCTTGGAAATTAAATTGTGCACCCAAATTACGGTATTTTATCTGGCAAGCTCTATCCGGCTGTCTCTCAGTACCAGATAGATTACGCACTCGGGGAATACAATGTGACACGCAATGTGCGCGGTGCGGAGCAGAGAAAGAAACAATTAATCATGTCTTGTTTGAATGTCCCCCGGCCTTACAGACCTGGGCATTATCCCAAGTACCGTCGCCCCCTGGGATTTTCCCGGGACCATCAGTTTTTGCAAATTTTGATTATCTTTTCTGGCGAACCCCACAAGGGACGGAAAATACTCAATATCCTTGGATTGCTTGGTATATATGGAAGGCGAGGAATGAAAAGGTATACTCGAACAAAGATATTGATCCACAAGTCACGTTAAAAATAGCGGAAACAGAGGCGAATCTGTGGGAAGAGGCGCAGAAGGAGACACGCGAGCAGCCCACCTCGATTTCTTCTAATGTTCAATGCTTACAACACCCGGTTTATGGGGGCTGGTGGTGTTACATAGATGGTTCTTGGAAAGATACGGATTCATACGCAGGACTAGGATGGTATTATTTTAAAGAAGGAATCACGGACACAATAATGGGAGCACAGAACGTAAGACCGAGTCTTTCGGCTCTGCACGCAGAGTTAGAGGCCCTCATATGGGTGATGCACTGCATGATCCTCAACCAAAAAAAGGAAGTAGCTTTTGCAACAGACTGCTCAGAAATGGTGAAGATGGTAGCTACACCCGATGAATGGCCAGCTTTCGCCCAACATTTGGAGGAGATTGGACGAATGAAGGATAGCTTCACTTTCTTCCTCCTAACACATATCCCGCGCACAAAGAATTCGAGGGCGGACAATCTGGCACGGAGTGCCCGGACCTACCCCCAAGAAATCATTTATGTAAACTCTATTCCTCTGAGTTGGTTAGCTGACCCGTTATAGGTAGTTAACGCTGTTGAAAAAAAAAAAAAAAGACTAATTTCTACCAAATTTTATGTTGGTGATGAGGACAACCAGGAAAATATTTGAAAAAAAAATTAACACAAATTTCAATATATTGAGAAAAGTTGTTACATGGTGGAAACTACAATTTTAAACAGTTTTTATTGCAGCTTAAAGTAGTTATTGAAAACATTACTAACAAAAAGATATATTCGATTAAGTCTCTAAATAGATTTACAGATACTCGTCTACATTTTCTTGCCAACACTTATCTAAATTTTGTTTATTATATATTTAAGTTTTTTTTTAACGCTGAATGATACTTGATTAAAAAAATTAAAATATCGATAGAAAGAGATGTATACAAAGATGTATATCTCGAAACTTATTTTTTTTAAACTCCCTATAGATGTTAAAAACAATGAAATTTATATATATCACAAGCTAACGGATCCATACCGTGTGCGGGCTAAAACTACTTAATAAGTAACAGTGTGGAGTACAACCACTTAATAAGTATAACGTTAAAATTTTTAGAAACATTTTTTAAACGTTTTTATTGATTCATACTAAACCAAAAAAATTTGATTGGATAGATTGTAGATGACGAAATCTAAAATTGCTACTTGTTCATTGTTTTTTTTTGTAATTCATTTATTAACTCAATCTCTCACTATAACTAAATTTGAATTGTAGTTGATATTCGTTTGCGGAAAAAATAAGAACATGTAATTTGGGTATTGAAAACCGAACATAAAGTTGTTCATGAGAGAAGATCGGTCTTGGTCCTACAACCCTACCATCTCTATGGTTTTTCCTTGGCTTTTATTTTTTTTTTCTGTAATCACGCTAGCCTTCGATAACACCATTAGCGAACTGAGTTAGTATCAATCATATGTCATTGCACAATTCGCCCTTTGCATCAATGTTCCTAAGAAGCATAGTTAGAATACCAAGTTTTGAAATCAATTTACAGTTAGGAAAACCAAAAATGTTGACCCTATTCAAGATTTCATAGGTGTAAGCCAATCAATCAGAATGTATGGATCGATATATCGCTAAACTTGCAGCATATAGCTAGTTGAAGGTCTTTGATCAAGCTCTGCAACATAACTGATGTCATATATACTTGCATCATATAAGCTACAAAATTGGGGATCTTGGACATTGGAATCTATATCCACAACCTGAAGACAATCTTTGACATCAGATTCTTCTAACTTTTTGCTTTCTAATTTCTCCATAATTAGAGTTTTGAGTATAAGCAAATAAGGATTCAACCATTCTTATCTATGACAATTTTTCTGCAAGACCAGCTCAGACGAATCAGCTCCTCTGGTTATATATTTAAATGAATACTTGCACCTCTCAACGTATGAGCACGGTAATGCAGCAACAACTCTTTATTATAGAGGATAACATATGTATTATCACAGTCAAATCCTTTCTTATTTATAGTCCGTAAATCCCATCGTTTCATATAGAGAGGATATCCTCCTGCATGAACTATAGCTTCTAGACAGACACTTATTGGAAGGAACTTGGAACATTTTTTTCCATTTACCATGCAAATACTGCTTTTATTTGCACCACCACAAGGTCCATGTATCATGAAATCGCCTACAGTTTCATACAAAAAAGGCTCTTAATCCTTGTCTGGTATCTTAGCACTAATTATCTCATTTATATCCTCAGGTAATCGTAACTTCGAATCTGGATGTTAAAAAAGGACATTATGTGCGAGTGGTAATCCTCTCTTCTGAAACTCCATGGTATACATAGCTGTAATGAATAAACAATAATATATACAATGTCAGCAATGGGATAGTGATTGTGACAAAAATAATGTACATAACAATTATAAGTTGAAATCGTGTTTGAAAAAAACGTTTACCTGAGTTACAAATACTGAATACCTTTTCTTTGGTAAGAGTGTGCATGAGATTATCCAACTTCATTTTGAAAACCCGGCAACAAATATTAGGTCTATCTTCGGTCTTAGATTATACTTTTGAAGATGCCGTGTGATCTCAAGCCACTTAGGATTGCATGTTCTGGTAATGAAGAAATCGGGAAAACCATAGTACTTGAGAGTAGCCATTGCATCAAGATGTGATGCATGTACCTCGAACTACCCATATATGAAGGAGGAAGGTAGGCTTGTTTACCTTGATCAGAAAGATTACAATCTCCTTTTCTGGCCGACTTTTCAAGCTGTTCATAATTATCTGAGCGCAATTTTTTTTGGTTTAAAAATATATAATGCAGTCTATTGGTCTCAATCATTGTGAACACATCCACCAAAAACTGCTGAAATAATTACCCGACATTAGAATGGTAGGTGATCCTCGATATCTCTCATGAACACTAAATGCAAAGAATTCACGCATAGTTACTTTTTTTTCCTTTTATGGTCACCTTTATCAACAAAACCAATGTCAATACATAGTCTAAAACCATCTTCACTGTAGGGAAAAAGCAGTGGATATGGTAGAGGTAAATAAGCGGCATGCAGTTCACTAATCCTCTTCAGATTAACGGTAGTCTAACACTCAAATCCTACAGAAAAGTCTCCTGGTATCAGAGCAGCTACTTTGTTTGCAGTTGGCGGGTGTGCTCTCTCATCTGTTTGTCGATCAGAAGCCAACCTTAATCTTAGATTCTGAGTATTGGGGGTTTTCGTGCAACCAATCTCGCACCGATCTGAAAGCTTATTTGCGACTGTGAACTTGCAAAATACTAGGGTTTTTACAAATTTAAACTTATTTGTGACCCGTTAACCGTAGCACACATCAAGTTTTTGGCGCTATTGCCGAGAAAGCTATATGTGTCGAGTTTTTGCCAAACTTCATAGGAAGTAATTCTGAATTCTAAACACCCTATCTTTTTTTTCTTTTAACTCTCTTTTCTGTTTGCCCTAGTTTCACACTTCTGAGACATGGATCACCCATAAAGGAGAAATCCTAATCCTAGGCAAGGGTTTTGCAACCTGTGTGCTGCTCCCTACGCATGTAAATGACCACTCAGGCGTGATTCCGGACACATGGATCAGATCCCTCAGTCGAAATACCACCATGGAATCCGCGACCCTCCAGCTTACTAAGATGAACCCTATTCACCTCTTTTGGTGAACCGTCAACCATCTCACCCCCTTCTTCATCAGATTCTGCACCAGAAATATGAGAACTATTGATTTAGGCTTTAACTTAATCGATTAGAAGCTATGCTGAACCAATACCTTGATTTTCAAGTCGTCACTGAAGCCACCTTGTATAGGAAGATTGACGATCTCCCCAATCATGTGAAGTCATTGGAAGAGCAGATCCAAAAAGGTATCGCAGCCCTTAAGGAGATGATGGATGCTCGTGAGGAAGAGAAAATAAAGCAGAAGTATGGTATCATTCAAAACTCAATCGATGTCAAGGATGCCAAGCAAGAGACCAAAGAAGCTAGCGAGTTTGCTTCATGGTATAGAGAGAGAACCGATGGCGAGCTTCGAGAGATGAATACCGCTTGAGTAAACTCGAGCAAATGGCCAAGGAGACCAACTCAGACATGAGCTATCTCTCTAAACGCCAAGAAAACACAAACTTTTTGGTGAAAAAGGTCTTTGAAAATCATGAGAAAGATTCCTTTGTTAATGATCAAGGGGGAAAGGTGGAATCAACCAAGCCAGTTTTAGAGAATCCTGGAATGGACACTGAAGGCACCTCAGACAAGGAGGAGGAAGGATCAGCTAAGTCAGCCCCGGAACACCCCACCGCGGCCGCGCAACGTTCACCCCCGGTGGAAGATCATCTGACTGTGGGTGCGCATCCCCCAGTTGCGGTAGGCTGTCTAGACTACCGAGACTCAGAAGATCGAGCTTTAGACACTGGTAAATGTTTAGAAGAACGTTGCCCTAATATCCCATGCAAAATGATCACAGGAAATGACCCAGATGCTACACGCTCTATAACCCAAGATGATTCTACACATAAGAAGATTGGGATGCCTTACATAGATTCAATCGTCTGCTTCGATGCCCCAGCTTTTTACTGTGACTCCTACTCTGTGTTCGAGACATCAAATCACCCTCCAGAAATACCAGTTCGCACCCTTCATAAGATCAAAAATCAATGTCAATTTCTTATTTCTTGTAACATTAGAGGTGAAAGATTTCCTAATATTTTTTGCGATTCTAGAGCTTGTCTTAATATGATGTCCAAAACTACTGCTTTGAGACCTCGTATTAAGCACATTTCAAGGACCAGGACTAAGATCAGCCTCGCTAATGACTCAAGCGCAAGACCAAGAGGAATAGCTCGAGACATACCCTTGAGGATTGGAGATTGCATTGCTCCTGTTGACTTCTACATAGTCAAGACCAAAGATGACTCATATCCAGTTATCATTGGATGACCTTTTCTAACAACTGCTGGAGCCATCATGGATTGGCCAAACCGGAGAGTTTCTTTTGAAAATGTCGACAAGGAGGAAAACACCAAATGACACATGCTTTTGAAGCAGAAGAACTCTATAGTGATGAAGAACCTGCTAGAGAGATTAGGAAGATCCTGAAAAAGACTTGTCTTAGGACAAGATCTTCACTAAACTAAGCTAGCTTCTTTGCAAAATTCTAGCTAAGGACTATAAATCAAAGCATTTGATGGGAGGCAACCCATTTTTAGGTATCTATCTATTTAGTTTTTCTTTCTTTTTCTATTGAAGTTTTGTTTTGTTTTTATTTTAATCTTATACAGGCCTTAGTATGCATACAAAAACATAAAAAAAAAAAGAAGAAGAAAGGAGCTGACCGCGGCCGCGACCTTCACACCCACGACCAAGCATTAGCCCACCACGACAAACCCCAATTCCACTGCGGCCACGATTCCTCCACCCGCAGCCAAGCTTCATTGGCCAACCCTGGCCACATTCCCTTCTACCTTGGTTTAAATTAATCCCCATTTGACTAAGTACCATCCCACATCAACCACCATCCACCATTCATTACCTTATCACCTCCATAACCATTCCACAATCCATCTATCACCCGAAACACCAGATAAGTTTTATTTTTCTTTATCTTTTAAATTCTTACATACTATATTCTCCATCCTTGCCTGACCTATTTCATACTGAGGACAGTGTACTATAAGTCTGGGGGAGGATTTCATCCTTTACTAACCATCTTTTCTTTCATGAGTCTATGCATTCTGCATTTTTCTTTAAAATTTTTTCATTTTTTTTTCGATTTTCTTAAAAAAACTTTTAAAAACTTTTGATTTTTCAAAAAATGTGTCAAAATACAAATACATTTGAGGGAGTGATGAAAAAAAGCTATGATGAAATCAACCTGTTTGCTTCTACACCATTTTCTAGTAATATACTCTGTCATAATTTGGTTATAGACTAGGTGATAGCTAGAACATTTGTGATGCAAAGCACCCCAGAGGAATTTAAATGGTCTAGATTCTCGAGTATGGAACATACTACCTCTGTTTTATTTGGACTTAATTTTGACTTAGATTCTCATTGAATGTATTACACCAGGGAAACCAATCGTACATTTAGGACTTCTTATCTTTTTGACCACTTTCTGCTGATCCTGAATGGCTAGTTTATCTATAGCTAGTTCCCCACCTTATCCTATCTCTTTCAGACCACATGAACTCTTGTTTCTCTATTGTCTTATATGTAGATATGTGCACAAATATCTGAGAAAAAAAGAACAACACAACTTTCAGTCACTGAAGATGAAGACTGTACTTTATTGGTGGAGGTGATTTCCCAAGAGCATCACTAAATTCCGTAAACTCGTAAGTATGGTATATATTCGCGACCTTAGAATTGTTCTCTATTAAAAAGGGCTTTCCCCCTTTCAAAAAAAAAAATCAATACATAAAAAAAAAGAAGAGAAAAGAAAAGAAAGGAAAAGCAAATTGCCTAAGAGATGTATAATGATGTGCCATGAGTTCCAAGGATTCTACATATCATTATATGAGAGAGTTAGATTTTTCTAAATGAGTCCCGGAAAAAGTCTAAGTCTGGAGGAGTTACAAAGAAGACAAAGAAGGAGAGATGTGCACCACTTAGATAGCAAGGAGAAGTGACTGGAAGCTGTGAAAATCAACAGGTCCATTCTCTATTGAGATTTTGCATAATATCTTGCATCCTTCCAAAGCTAAAAGGTAACCCTAAACACCTTAGTCCACCATTTAAACAGCCTTATTCATTACCAAACGCCATCTACCCTGGATGATATGTTTCTTGAGAACTCACACCTATACTTAATGAATGTAGAGAGATATTTGACCAAAAAACCTAGGCTACTTAGATTTTGCATGACGGATCCATGGATTAGTGTCATATTTATTTTGGTGAGAATTTTCTATACTAAGTCAGCTTAGGTACTTTGATGATTATGCTTAAGAGGTATGGAATCTGATGATATTGAGTTCCCTATAATTTCGGTTTTAAAGCGTTTTCCAAGCCTTAGATCTTGTTTTGTTTGAGGACAAACAAAAGTTTAAGTCTGGGGGAGTTGATAACACCGTATTTGTATCCAATTTTACTATTGATGTCAATTGCTTTTTCAAAGGTTTTAATTAGTTTTAGGAGTTTTTATTATAGTTTTTCTATATTTGTAGTTTCAAGACTCTTTTCAAGAAACTTAGGGAAAAACATAACAAAATTGAGAAAATCCACATTTTTAGCTCATAGTCAAACCGTCAGAAGTCCATTCTCAAATGAAGACATTCTCACCGTCTGATCCAGCTGAAATATAAAAATATTCAAGGGGGTCCAGCTGACTTTCCATAGAACTTTACTTCAGGACAATCCAACGGTGCAATCAAAAGATACATGAAGATAAAGTTGTCACGTCAACCAGTCCAAACTTCAGCTGACCCGTGGTAAAACACCTTCTGGCCGCGCCCCACACTTCTCACCCACGGTGAACCGTCATTTCACCAGTCCTGAAAGACTCTCACCCACGGTGCATCACAACTCGGCCCCTAGGCCCAACTTCAAGCCCATTTCGTCATTTTTCTTCATAGAAGCCTTAAAGAAGACCTAGAAAACCTTATGACCTATAAATACATTTCTTAGCAGTCCTAATTGTGTGTGTGGTCCTTTAATGAGTTTTTGAGCCACCAAACTTTGTTTCATAGGGTTAGGCGAAAGAGAAAAGGATTCTTCCCTTGAACCTTTGACTTATCTCCTTTTCATCTATTTATCTTTTCTATTTTAGTTTATGCATCGTTCGTATTTTCTTATCTTGTCCTGCATCATGTTAGAATAGTTTAGTAGTTGAGTTTTAAGGATCCATCAAAGGGATCTATACGTTCGATTAGGATTGCTAGTTTTTCTCAACCATATTCTAGATCTCATATCTTCTAAGTTGAATCTAGTTATGGATGAGGTTAGAGTCATAAACTAATCTCTGAACTAGGATTGATCAGAGCCACGAGATTGATGTATCAGATCACCGTACATAGCTTCGAAAGAACATAGTCGCTGTAGGAGACAAAAGCTACCTATAGAGAAGATGTGAGCAAAAATGAATTCAGTTTTGTTAATGCCTGATCTTACTCGCGGCAAGAGATGAAAACTACTTGTCGAGTTTAAGTGATTGGTTGGTTAAGGTCACGAGAGTTAGTTAGCCATACAAGTACCTATTCTAGTTCCATGCAGATACTAGAAACAGATTAAAATATTCTACCTGAGACTAGTCGGTAGATACTTAGATATCGATTAGGGTAAACTGGAGAAGTCTGCGTTGACCCTATGAGTTTAAAAACCTAGTTTGAATCAAGCATCCCCTAGATTGTCCTTAGCAACTCAACCTTATTGCATTTTTAGTCCCTTATCAATTTAATTTAGAATTATGTCTTTTCTTTTTCCATATAAACCAAAACAAAAAAAACCTTCTTGAGTTTATTATTTTGCTTACTTATCCCAATTTGAAGTTTTTGCAGATTAGACATCCTCCCTGTGGATCGACACCCTAAATACTACATCACATGACTGTGCATTTGCAGAATACTAAGATTTTATAAATTTAAAACTTATTTGCGACAAGCTACATCTAGCACGCATTAGTTTGTCTCTTCATTACCAAAATAGTATATAATTAACACTTAAGTATATATTAGTAAATAATAAAAAAGTATATTATTAGCACCTACCAATTGTGGTAGTTGAAGTTGGTTTTGGTCTGGACTTATTTAAAACAATGTTTCTGTGTCTAACCTTTTCTTTATTTCTCTTTTCTTAATAAGATGAGCTCCGTCTTGTGACTTTGGAACAAAGTCAAGATGATTGTTTGTAAGAGAATTAGACTGTTGATAATCTTCTTATGTATTAGACGAAGCTACAACAATCGAAGATACCTCTTTTGAATTTTGAGAAACTGATAAAGAAGAACACACAATTAAACCTATAACCTATAATCATATATATCTCAGCTTTTTTAAAAAATTCATGAGTTGAGTAAACCTATAACCTTTCTCGGCAGACATGCCTATTCTTTTTTTCTTCATAATTTTCATTCTACGCTTTATTCCCAACCTATAATCTAGTCTCATATAGCTGTCATACCCAAAAAATTGTGGATATTCGTCTTCAGGTGTAAGAGAAGGCTTAAGACGATGCGAAGCTTTCGTCATGCTTCCTATAAAAAACGAAAATCTAATTATTAAGCTACTATTTGAATTACTTTTAAAGAGAACACGAAAACATTTGATTTGTAGCTTGGAACAGATATCGGTGTTAGAAAATGAAGATAACGTAAAAAAAAGTACCATCCGAAGCAAGGAAGAATCATAGAAAAAGAAGATCATTGGCTCAATCAAGCAACATCAGACTAATTAGTAAGAATTGTTTGGGATTAGTAACTCATGTTTGGTATTAGGTTTTGCAGGGATTTTTTTTTTTCTTTTTCTTAACATTTTTTTGTCATTGTTATTCAAAAGGATCGACAAAGGTAGAAAATTAACTCGGGATCGACAAAGGTAGAAAATTAACTCTAGTTTTTTACAAAAAAAAAAAGTTGGAAGGAACTTCTCCACAAATTAAACTGCTCATAAATCTTAGTGGCGTTAAAGAGTGCGTTCACCGTCTTTCCGTTTACTTTAATAAACCTAACGACAAAAATAACTTTAATAAACCTAATTCCAGTTTCAAATTTAGAAAATAAACCTAAGCTATGAATTACCATTTTTTTTAATATTCGTTTCTAAAATAGAAACTGGAATTAGGTTTATTAAAGTTATTTTTGTTGTTAAGTTTATTAAAGTAAACGGGAAGATGGTGAACGAACTCTTTAACGCCACTAAGATCTATGATCTCTTTCTTCTCTTTTTTTTTTTTAATTTTCTCTAGCTTTTTTGGAACTGATAGTAATGGAAGTACGTAGAAGTCCCACTTTCAATCTAATACATTTCCGAAATTTGCAGCTTGACGTTGATGCTGATTTCTTATACTTCACCGCAGATACAGCGATATTAGCGGTAAGAATTATCTATCTTCAAATCAGTAAGGATTCTATATTTATCTTGGATAGGTAATATACATCACATATTACCTTAGATTTCTCCCAACTTCCAATGTGGGATAATCCCTATACTATAATTTATTTTTGGTTTGGCATTTAAATTTAAATCGGTGATTAGATTTTATAGATGTTTTGTTGGTTCAATACTAAAATTTCAATTGGTTCGTTTTCAGTAGAATTGCAACACGTAAGCAAAAATTACGTTTTTTTAAACAATGACACATCAGTAAAATGCTGTAAAATTCTCAAAAAAACCGACATATCAGCTAATCACTACACAAATAAGTATATAGATACCTAAAAATACATAAATTAGTTTATTATTTAAAATCCTGAAAAATCACGTATATATATAAAAATTACTAAATAGTTGGTGATATTTTATGGATTTGTTTTCTACATAAATATAAGAGAAGTGATATAATCATTCAAAATCCAGATACTATAACTACAAGAAAACATGGCTGTTTTCTATAGAAAATATCGTCAGTTAATCGTAGGAAATCGTAGGAAATGGCTGTTTACAGTTGACAAAGTGAGTGTTAGATAGAGAAAATAGAAAGTTGTTATTTATAGTGTAGTTTTCTCAGTTTAATTTTATCAATTTTTCGATGTGGGACAAAGCAGGATTAAGTTTTTTGCAACGTCAGATACATTCCTACAGATATCTTACGATAATCCTACAAAAACATTTTCGTCAGAAACGCGTAGGAGAATTCCGACGAAAAACTGACAACTAAAAGTCATAACCTAACCTACGACATAGCTACCATAATCCGACCTGTTTTCCTACGAAGTTGAGTTTGGTAGGTTATCAGAAGGAAGTTTTCTACCAGTGTTTTGACGAAGACATGTTTTCTTGTAGTGTATAATATATATATATATATGTCTTAAATATTTTAATGTAGAAAAAAAACAAAATGTTTCAGTTACGTTGATCCTTACTTGTATGTCAATCCCCTACACATCATTGAGTAACAATGAGTCAATAAGCAAAAGGTTCATAGAAAATGACAAAGTAATGAATTGTTTCCATAATGGCCATCTAAGATTAGAAGTTGCATGATAATGTAGTTCACACGAGACCACTACTTTTTAGACCTACTTTAATTAGCTTTATAACCCAATATTAGCGTTATATGATGATGAGTTATCAGTTATGATGCTTTTTCCAAAGTAAACTATACACTTGTCATTTTCTGATTTCTATATATATGGCTTTAATTAGATTATTCAAATTTCATGCTATTCCAACTTTTTTCATTACTCTAGTGGAATTTCCAAGTGATGCATACTGCATACATCATACTCTTCCCTCCCTACTCTATCAGGCTATCAATATTTTTTTCACTGACCTCGTGATATAATCAGCAGAATATTGTTGTGCTTGTGCAGTGTTATGAAATCCAAATTTATAGTTTTAGGTGCTATATTTTGTGGAACAGCAACAAATATCGCCAAACGTTAGTTTTAAAATTAATTAGAGATCAGCAAGGTTGGTCCAATAAGAAGATAATATAGTGGTAATATTATAATTATTATTATATTAAATAATTTAGTGACCCTAAAAACCATATAAAAAATGGCGGTCTTTAGGGGTCGCTTAGCCCGCTTGTCATTTGAGGGTGGAAATATGGAATTGTATAGTTCAGAGTTCCAAATTTTATCTGATTAAGAGACAAAAAAAAAATTTACAACAAATTATTGTAATATAACAAAATTTTAATATACTAGAAACTTCTTAAAAATTTGTTACAATGGAAATAGTTTGTTGACCGATGCCAACTCTATAAACCGAATCTATAGAAGAAGCCCTATGAGAGTTTGCTTATGATCAATAAAATATCACAACTTTAAATTTTTGATGAATCTGAACTCTCTCGGCTTCGCATGGTTTCTTTTTTTCTTGGTGTTTATCTTAAACTTATCACAGTCTCCTCATACCCAAGTGGTGTCTCTTGTTCCATCTTTCGATCTCGTATCCATTCCATCACTACGTGTAAACAAGGAGAGTCCCTGTCGGCAAATTTTTTTCATAACGCCATCCCCTCCACCTTGTAGATCCATCCCGAAAATATAAATGCACTTCAGTAATATATATATATATATATATATATATATATATATATATAGTCAAATCAATTCTTTTAAATCTTTTTACATGCACCACCAAATACCAAAAATCCAAATATTACAGTTTAGATAGATCCACTTAAGTGGTGACAATTTTATTTCAGAGAGAAAATAAGACTCTAGTCTTTGTTTAATTTTATGGCGTCTCTTCGATTTAATTTTTTCTTGTTCTGATTTTGCTTATCGGATATATACATTTAAAATCAAATTCAACCATCTGTAATTTGGTTTAAGTCAGTTTAGTTCGGTTGGATTTGGTTTCAGTTTGGACTCAGCTTACTTTAATAAGTTGAGGAAAATTTTATTCAAATTATAAAATTCTTAAAAAATTAGATCTATTGTATATATATATATAGATATATGTATATATATTTTTTTCATTCCTAGTTAAAGTTGATCAACAACACTTTATTTTTTAAAAGCTGTGATGCACTGTCTTTTTAGTGTTTGTTCTAAAATCATTTTATCTTTATTTAGTTAAGCCACGAACTATAAGTCGACACGGAACAATATAAATAGTAATAAGGCATAATACTTGCAAACAAAACGGCGATGAATGTGGCCAACAAAGGTCCCATGCACAGTCTCAATCTACCTATCTACATAGTTATTTTCAACATGTCTCTCGTTATTTATTATAAAAATCATAAGTCGTCAGCGTCTTTAACTATATACGTAAGTACCTTTAGATATGTACTTATTTCGGTCTTCGCCTATTTTTATTTCGGTGTTTGATGGGTAGTTTTCCGAGGACTACGATAGTATTATGGAGTGCAGGTCTAATCCATGCATATTATTCAAATATAAGAATTTTAAACTAGTTCATAATGTAAAGATGAATATTGATGTTTAGCGTAACTTTTGAGACATGGCGATACATGTATTAGCTTCCCCATCAAAATATTTTACTGCTCCTAAAAGCTTGAAGAGGAATAGAAACTTTATTTACCTTGGTTGACAAGATAAAAATATTTTGTTTTTCCGCGTTACAAAACATGTATGTATAAGTTTTCTAGTGCCTATCACAGCTGCCGCGTGCTAGGTGTGATACAATACAATCAATGCCATGAAATATTGGTTGAACCCTAGGATAGTAAGAGACTTATTTTACTGGCTTAACAAATCACAAAATATTTCTTGCAGACTGAGGGAAAAATATATATATATATATATATGTTTCATCAACAAATGGATCGGTAAATCCAATAATAGTATCCATAGATGCTACGATCTGGAAAATCAAGACGCGAATCAAGCCCTAGCTTCCCATCTGCTTTAGACTCCCTTAAGCATCTGCAATCACTCCCTCTTTTTCCATACGAGTGATCGGCTGAGTCGTTCTTCTCTTCTCTTTTTGATCGTCGGTTCATCTCCGTTAAAAAAAATTCTTTGGTTTACACTTGAGTTCCTTCTTTATTTGGGTCTGTAACTTTCTGACTGCCTGAGTTGTCAAACTTGAGTTATTCTCCTCTCTTTCTGTATGCTATTTTGGGAGACTCGAAAGACGTGTTGGGTAACTAAGTTCATCATGAGATTATTCTCCGTGTTTTGTCCTCATATGTCATATCCACAGTATCGGGAATCACTTTTGATAGGTCATCCATCCTGAATTTTTTTTTAGTTTAAGCAGGTACAGTGGAGTTCTCTCAGGATTTGTTACACAAAAGATAAGTGCATTTAATTATATAAGATAGGCAAATCAAATTTTATAAGTATTTCCAGATGCACCACCATATCCCAGAAATCAGAGTATTACAGAGTTAATCTTTATGGGATTTCTCTTTATGTTATAGCTTAGACCCGAAAACAATATTTGGCTCGACTGTTTTATTTATTTATCTAGAAAATAGCAATTCTTTTATAAAAGAATATATACATGTATTAGTTTTGATGGGGGAAACAAGAACAGACTGACTTGTCTCAAATTAATTTGGTTATCTATTTCTTTCGAAAAAATATAGTAGTACAAAAAAGAAGAAAAGACTTTTGATGTGTTGCTGAGTGAAAGTAGACATTTCCTCGTTCCCCAATTATCTCCATGGTTCTGCTGACCCACTTCTATTATCTTTTCCCATACATATGATAATACACATATTGACATATACATAGATTCATTCGTAGATTTTAGCAAAAAAAGTATTATCTAGTAATAAATGTTGACCCAAAAAATACTAAGTTATTCATGAACGGATCATATGTATGCGCTGCCATATATTTAAACGTGCGTACATCTCACATGATAAGATAATACCATATCTGTTATAATCTACTTTCACTTTTACTATACAAATGGCTAAAGGTATGAAAACATAAAAGTATAAAAGATTCTTTTAAATACATATACGGAATTTACACAGTAAATTTCGAGCAACGAGAATTAACAGAAAAGAAAAAAGATTATGTGGTGGCCTATGGCAACTCCATACAAAATATCTTTATTGATTATCTGGATTTATGATCGTCTTAACCCTAATTTCATGTATTAAGGCGGGAACTCCGATTTTGATTGGATGCACATTCATGTCATTCATAATTATGGTGGTTGAATGTATTAATAACTAGGGATCTACAATTTTGATTTTGGTAACTTACATTATTTGCGACATATGCATGCCCCATGGCTCCCATATAGAATGCATAAAGTTGAAGATAATGGTGATAATAAAACAAAACATAAAAGATAACTAATGGTGATAAATGATATACAAGAAAATTAAATATCAAAAATGATTTAACAGTTTTTCTACATTTCCATGTCTTAAAAGTACCCATTCTATCTTTTTTATTAATCATTATGAATATTTATCAATTTTTATAAAAGCGATTTCACTATAGATAATGCTGCGATATAAATATAATGAGAAAATCAAATGTTACTAATCTTTTTTTCAGCACACTAGATTATATTAAATCGATTTAGAAATCTAAAGACGTATGTTGATCTACAAAAATAGTATTTCATAAGAACAATATACAAATCCGCATTAGATTTCAAAAAATATAGAATAAGAAAGAGAGAGAAAAAGAAATCATCCATGATATTCACAAACTCATAAAACATTATTAATCTAGTAAAACTAGTTTTAATATTTTATAATTACTATGCGGAAACTCTATTTAAGTAATAAGTGTATGCTATTCGATTATGTATCAACTATTTTCTTAGCTACCGTACCATACCATCAAGACCAATCTATGCATCTTGCCGAAGTGAAAGTTCGACAATACAAAGAAAACAAACTGTATATTTAATAGTATTTACTTGCTTCAACCTTTATTCAATATTATTCCAGAAACAAAAATTTCACCCAAAGAAAATCATTCACACATACATATTTCTGAAGACAAACTATCATTTTCTTTTTTTGGTCAACCAAAAAACCTATCAATTTCTTTGCGTGTAACTTTTTGTTTGTTTGTAATTCTATAATGCAGATATGTAATTTCCCGTTCATATGTCATGTATGATGGAAAAAGCATCATTTTAAGAGAAATTTGTATAGGATTGGTGATTAGTCAATGAGCATTGAAATTCGAAACAGCACAAGAAAAAATAATCGTGAGTGTCACTGTTTAGTCGTCCAATCACATAAAGATAAGAAATCATACATTTCCCATTTCTGAAAAGTCCAATCATATTTTGTAAATGCGTGTATGTCCTCATATTATAAATCGCTCTTGGACTTTCTAGTTGACAGGTCATGGAAGCAGAGGACTCACACCTATAATTTGCAGCTCATCATTTCCAATAATAAAACGGGTAAATAAACTTCTTGACGTGCCCCATATTCTTAATTTCATCATTTCTGCTTATCTTTTATTTAGTATGTCTTTGCGTTTTCTTCAAGCAAAAATAGATAATATTAGATCCATTTAAACTGGCTATAATCTAAGGTTGTTCTTCAATTGCTCGTTTTGTTGAGGCTATATATTTATTATTGTCAAATTGTTGTTATTTAATTTCTCATAATATATATACATGTAGATTGAGGTGACAAAATAATGGCTGCTTTCTTCCATGGAGAATCTGAAATGAGAGAACCTTCTTCTGATCTTTTTATGATGAATCTGAATCCGTTCTCCGACCCGACAACGACCATTAATGATCATAACCATCACTTATACAACATGTGCTTCGGGTCCCAGCACCATCCACGGCGAGTGAGCAAAGATGAAGTAGGTCTTATCGAAGAAGGGAACTCTTCGATCTCCACGGTTTCAAACAGAGGAGTAACGCAAGGCTTCAGGGTTTTGGATCCGACCTACTTGAAAGCTGCTCAAGAATTGCTTAATGAGAATGTCAATGTTGGATATGGTTGCCGCGGCGCCAAACAAGAGCAAGAGATGAATAAAGAGTCGGTGATTTGTGGAATGAACTATGGAGTTGGGGACATCAACGTTAGCCATAAACCCGGCGTGGCTGGTTGTCGGAAAGAGTTGCAAATGAAGAAAGCAAAGCTCATCTTGATGGTTGAAAAGGTAACTCTTTATTTTTATACGGGTATGTGCCTATGTAGACAAATTTGAAACGTTTGCCTACAGGGTATGTTTTTTTTTTTGGTTAAAATGGTATACCTTTAATTTTTCTTATAAGAATATTAGGTGTAAAGATTTACAGTAATAATAATACTTTTAAAGGTTAGAAGAAAAAATTAAGAATTAAAATTAATAACTAAGAAAAAATAGGATTACTAACTCATTCATCTTCACGTCATATTCAAGGCCATTCATCATATTAAAACAATAAATATATGTTAATTTTAATTATTTTGGAATGAAGATGGTTATTACTTAGCAAATTTTGTCATATATGAATTGAATTTTTTATACACTGTTTATGTGCTTCGTAACTCTAGGCACAACTATATAAATATACATGCCGTAAAGCAAGATAACATATTTCTATTTACAAACTAATCAAACATAGTGGTACTTACATATTAATGAAAAAAATGTTTTTTGTTTGTTCGAGTTCCCCAATCGAGTTTAATTCATTGTGCTTCCTTGTTAGCTATCGTAGTAGAATTCATTTGAAAGAATATCGATTTTGTTTAGAATTAGTGTGAGACATGAGTCAGGATTTATTCGGGTATTTAAATATAATATTTACGTGAAAAAAGAAGCAAAAAATTTCTGTGTTATTGATTTTCCTGATAAATAAAGTTTTCAAGATTGGTAACTGATTTAAGAAATGATTTTGGGTAAATTACACAGGTTGAACAGAGATACAAGCAATATCATAACCAAATGCAGACTACAATCTCATCGTTTGAGAAATCAGCGGGTTTAGGCTCAGCAAACTCGTACACACATATAGCGTTACAAACGATATCAAAGAAGTTTCGTGCTGTAAAAGACATGATATGTTTGCAAATCAAACACATAAATAAGTTGTTGGGAGAAAAAGAATGTGAAGGTTTGAATTTAGCTCACGAGCAGCATAAGCAGTTAGGGAAGATGACACATAACCATTGGAGAACGCACCGAGGTTTGCCTGAAACAGCTGTTTCCATTCTCCGCGCTTGGCTCTTTCAGCATTTTCTTCACCCGTAAGCAAAATTTATCTATATTTTGATTTTAGTCAATAAATATCATATGAATAATTTAGCTAATTCAGATTTTAAGCTCAAAATCAATTGATAATAAGTGGATACTCTACTTATCATCTTAGACATTCTTACAATGAAACCTTGAAACCAATGAAATTGTTTGAATGTACATCCAATCAATTAGTTGTTGCTTGTTTTGGATTTGTATAGATATCCGAGGGATTTGGATAGAGAAATGCTTGCCAAACAGACTGGCCTTACTAAGAGTCAAGTAAGTTTCGGCGATTACTTTTTATGCACTCTAACATAATTGAAATATTTTAGAAATATAAAAATGTTGTAGTAGTAGAACTACAAATTCTGTAAGAGAAGTATATATATAAATATATATATATGTATATCAAATTTTTAAGTATTTACTTACTCATTTTAATTATCAATAGTTTGACATACTTTTGTTGGTTATGCTAGTTTTTTCATAATACAAATACAATGTTCATAACAATGGCTTACAAATACCAACGAGAAAATAAAATGAAAGATAAAACATAAAATATTACTTTTAATAAATTATCTTCTGATGAATATTGTTTCTAAGAAAAATGATAGTAAAAATAGGCAAATCAAAATATTCTAAATGCTACAAAGAATTTTATAATACAAGAATTGATTTTGCATCTTTGTGTAAAATAACTGTAGGTTTCAAATTGGTTCATAAATGCTCGAGTCCGAGTGTGGAAGCCAATGGTGGAGGAGATGTATTTTGAAGAAATGATTTTTGAAGAGGGCAGAAATCGAGGAAACCTCAATGAATATAGTAACAAAGGTTCATCCTCTAAGCAACCTTACTATAATACAACTTCAGATGAATCTTCAAACTCGATATTACCCGTTTATCATCAAGGATACTATGAAAATGAAATCTCTATGCCAAACTCATCCTCAAGTTGCCGCCTAGTGACGTTTAAGAAGCAATACAAAAATCAAGCTAACTTGATCCATTTCCATGGAGGGTTTGAAAACTACCACGCAGTGGTTGGAAAAGATGTCTCCCTTTCGCTTGGCCCGCATCACTCGTGCGACCAAACTGTCAACATCATTCAGTTTGGATCGACAGGTAATGGAACTGAGATCTCGGGCATATATCCCTCGTTAACATATCAAATCATGAATTAGATCTTGATAGATAACATATATATTGTCTGCTTAATGCCTGTATTTCTTGTGTGTATATTAGTATATAGCCTTGGTTCATGGGTGGTTTCATAGGGATGGATGTGTATAAGATAGACATATAGAGGGAAAGACTCAAAATATATGGTTTGATAAAAATGTAGATACAATACTTAGCTTAGAAACTAGATAAAGTATGGTGTTAATTGGTTTTCTATAGTAAGATTTTATTTATTATTGTTATGGAGATGGTGATCAATATGGTGATCAGCTTTTACTTGTGTCTTTAAGAATGTGTCGTGTGTGTAAATGTGTCCACAGCAGCCGAACTATCATTTCTTATGCAAGCCTATCTATATGAGTTTCTTTGTTCTTTTATATAAAAATCCCTATGTGACGCATCCATAATAGAGTTATCAGTTGAGATTTCTTCTGGAATTTGTTATCGGAGTTCATATTTTGTTTTTAGAAGATGACTGCTATTATAAATATCTTCATTGTTGGGAAATAGGTTAAAAGAGAGATGAATATGAAAACCGACCATTTGTTATTATTATTGAGATATCAATCCAAGCAGGGCCAGCCCTGAAATTTTGGAGGACTTGAGCAAAACAAAAAAACAAATTTAGGGGTTCTTTCAAAGCAATTAAAAAAACAAAAACAAATTTTAAAGCTTTAAGAAATTGGGGGCTTATTTGTATATTATTTTTAATCATTTAGTCTTTGGTAAACTTAAAAAAATCTAGGCCAATGTTTCTTCTAGCTGTGCTTAGACATTTGGAAAAGAACCCACAAATAAGATCTCTTATGTGTTTGGTCACTAAACCCAAAACAGAGTATTATATTAAAGGAAAGTTGAACATGAGCTGAAAAGGCCTAACAATTAGTATTAGAATCTCAATTCATAAAAATAGACATAAAGTAGTGAGTGTAGACTGCATTTTTATCGTGGGAGCTATGTGAGAGTTAGGAGTTCTCAAAATAACCTTGCAATTTGATATATCATGGTTTTTATGGTTTTTAACCATGGTATATGTCTTATTTATAGAGTTTTTCTAGTGTTTCTTGAGTCTTTTAGAGTTTTTACAGATCATAGGTACGTTTGGAGCTTAACTGGAGATTTTGGAGCACTTTGGAGCTTAATCAGGATCAAATTCGTCAAGGATGAATCATGTGCTTTAGTGTCGCTCGACACCATGGAGAGTGACGCTCGACACTTGTTGCAGAAATAAGGAAAACGTGATTTTGTTTCCTATTTGAAGAAGGAGTTGGGCCCAAAAGTCTCCAATAATTACAAGGAAGCCCAAAACGTGTTTTTAAGTTATAAATAGGGTTTTTAGCCACCTTATATCGATACCTTAGATTTTCTGAGAGATAACTTTTGTTTTTGAGAGCTTTTGGGGAGACAAGTCTGAAACTCTGTTCCGGAGAGAGAAGATTTTGAACCCCTGTTTATTAATCTATTTACTGCTTACTGCAATCTATTCATTCATGTTTATTGCTTCAATCTTCATGTCTGAGTAGTTTGTTTGTTAGGTTTAGGGTTCTCATAAAGGATTTTCTCTGGATGTTTGATTAATTGATTAGGTTAGGGTTCATAATCTATTTAGTTCTTCACCATAGGTTGTTCTTAAAGCTAATTCTGGACTGGCCACCTAGAACTTAGATCTCAGGTTAGTTGATTGACACGGAAGTGTAATTGAATAACTGGAAAGAACCTAGGGTGAGCAAAGTAGCTATTCGCAAAGGAATTTGGTTTAGCTGCTTTGTGAACATATCAAACTTGTGCTTAAAGCTGGTTTATGTCTTTAGGATTTGCAAAGGAATTTGGAATTCTGAGATTTAGACTTAGATAATTCTCGCAACGGAAGTTGGTTAGTTATAATTTCGTGATTTGAGTTCAAGAACCGTGCTTAAACCTGAGCCCTGATTAATCGATTGTTCTGCATTCATTGATATCCTGAGAAACGCCCTAGACCTAATCTCCACCCATCTGAACTTTACAAACGTTTTTACTGCATTCGTTTATCTTTATTTGCATCGCTATTTGCTTCTCATTAATCTATTTAGCCTCATTCAATTCCTAATAGGTTTATTGAGCGAATCGCTCGTCTCTGTGGTTCGACCCCTACATACTACAATTGCACATCTGTGCTCTTGCAGAGTAGCTCTAGGGATTAAACTTTGAGCAGATCAAGTTTTGGCGCCGTTGTCGGAGACTTGATTTTCGCCATTAAACTTTAGTTCTTGAGTTTCGACTAAGTTTTTCTTAGTGTCGAGCGACACCATTAGTAGTGTCGCGACACACGTCGTTTTTCTTAATTTGATTTTTACTTTGTTACTTACATTGTTCTTTCTCTTTGTCTCAGAAACCAGCAGAGATGGAGAACGCATTGGCATTGGTTCGTGATGATGCTGGAGTCTGGAGAGACCAAGATGGTCATGTGTGTAATGAGAGAGGCCAGCGACTTGATGGAGAGGGTAACATCATCAGGACGCTGGGTGACTACAACAGGCCTGAGCAATTCTATGCAAATCGGTCCGCGATTCGCGCTCCTGCGTTTCAGAGGAACGATTTTGAGCTCAAGCCTGTGTATTACACTCTTGTGGGTCAGCATCCTTTCCATGGTCTTTCTCATGAGCACCCGATGGATCATATCGAGAGGTTTGAGGACTTGGTCACCAGCATCAAATACAATGGAGTGCCCAATGACTACCTCTTCTGCAAGCTGTTTCCTTATTCTCTTGCTGGAGAAGCAGCTAATTGGCTGAAGCAGTTGGAGCCAGGATCACTGACTACCTGGGAAGAGACCATGAACGCCTTCCTGCACAACTTCTATGACGATGCCAGGTCTGAAGAGTTGAGACTCAAAATCTCAACGTTTTCTCAGGGACCAACTGAAGCATTCAAGGCTGCTTGGGTGAGATTCAAGTCATATCAGAGAGATTGTCCACATCATGGTTTCAGTGATGTTCAACTGCTAGGTACTTTCTTCAGAGGTGTTGATTGGAGATATCAGATGGCTCTTGATGCTGCAAGCAATGGGAACTTCAACACCAGATACCCTGAAGATGTTGTTGTGCTTATTGAGAACTTGGCATCTAGCAATAGTACCAAAAATGCAGACTATCAGCGAAAGAAACAGGGTGGAAACATGGATGGATCGCAGATTGCTGAGGTGAAGGCTAAGCTTGACTCTGTGCATAGCCTTCTAGTGGGTAAGAAATCTGTCCGATTCCCTGCAGAAGTTCAAAATTTCGGACCAGATGAAGCACTTAAGGAAGAGGATGTTAACTTCATTAGTGGAGCTGGATTTCAAGGTCAAAGATTTGGTACTCAGCAAGGGAACACGAATTACAGTGGAAATAATCAGAGGAGTACCTTCACAGGTAATTAGAACTCTTTTGGTTACAGCTCCAAACCTCAGTACCAGACACCCTTTTCCAACAACAGTTTCTCCAGAAATTACAGCACTCCTTCATCTCAACCTCAAAATCCTGACAATGAGATGAAGTCTATGCTGGAACAAATTCTGGAAGGTCAGCAGAAGCTCACCGTGGACTTTAATGGAAAGATGGATGCTCTCTACCTTGATCTGAATGGAAAAATTGAAGTTTTGAACACTCAAGTCAAGAAGCTTGATACTCAGGTTGCTCAAACTGCAGAGTCTGTAAAAAGGCAAGAAGGATTCCTTCCTGGAAAGACTGACACCAATCCTAGGCATTACTGCAGTGCCATCTCGTCAAGGAGTGGTAAAAAGTTGACTCATGTGCTTAAAAAGGGTGTTTCTGAGGATGAAATCGTGGAGTTGGACGAATCTGAAGAAAATTTCGAAGTTGCAGAGCCGGTGTCGAGCGACACCACAACTAGTGTCGCGCGTCACCAATTGCAGAGCAAAGCTGATATTGCTCAAAGTTTGAAATCTGCTGAGGAAAAGGTTTACAAACCTAAGGTTCCTTACCCAAGGAGTCCTAGGAAGTCTAAGCAGGAGATAGATGATGCCAGATGCAAGGCTTTGATGGAGAAACTTGTGATTGAGATTCCTTTGGTTGATGCTGTGAAGATTGCTCCTACTCTCGGACACTATGTGAAGAAGATGGTGACTAATAATCTGAGTCATGAGGAAGGAGTGATGATGATCTCTGAACAGGTCAGTGCTGTGATTCAGAATAAGATTCCAGAGAAGCTCTCAGACCCAGGAAGCTTTGTTTTGGACTGCTCCATCTTCTCAGAGAGGTTCAAGAGATCGCTGTGTGATCTTGGTTCAAGTGTTAACCTAATTTCATACTCTTTAGCTGTTAGCCTTGGAATGACTGATTTCAAACCAACTAGGACCTCTCTAATCCTAGCAGATCGATCTAAAAGAATCCCAAAAGGTGTCTTGGAGGATGTTCCGATTAAAGTTGGTGATTACATAATTCCTATAGATTTCGTGGTTCTGGAATATGGAGAGGAACCCAAAGATCCTCTTATCTTGGGAAGATCGTTTTTAGCTACAGCTAGAGCGGTAATTGATGTCAAGCATGGTAACCTTGATCTCCACTTGGGAGATACCATCATGAATTTCAAGATGGAGAAGCTGAAGAATTCAACCATAGATGGTCAGACATTCCAAGTCAGTGCAATACCTGAAGTGATAGTTGGAGATCAGAACGTGTTTGATGCTGAGAAGGTGAGAGATCAACCTGAGTTGACGAAAACTTCTACAGAACCAGTGACTGCTGTTGCTCAGGAAGCTCAAAACATCATGCTCTATTCATCTCTAGCAAAGCAAAGAGCACTTGGTTTTTCTATTGATGATATTGCAGGGAATAGGTTGAAGTCACCTAAACACAGATCTCACCCTGGTGCTATTCTTGCATTCCTTGGACGACCTCATGCGCACAACGCTTACACACCACCGTGGATGAGACGACTTTCACAGAGGCATTCTTTGCCACTGTCTGATCCACCAGATGCAAAGTCCATCCATCAAGTCAAGCTAATGACTTAAAACAAGCGCTTGGTGGAAGGCAATCCACTGGTAAGTCTGTACATACGTCCTTTTGTTTCAGTTAACTTTCGTTTTTCGTTTTCGTGTTTTAGGTGAAGCAGAGGCTGGTGTCGAGCGACACCACATTCGGTGTCGCCTGTCACTTGTTTCTGTGAAAAAAAAACAAAAAAAAAAATTAGGAAATCAGGAAACCGGAGTCAAACCAGAAATTCGGATTGGTCTGCTGCAATTTGGTACGAGAAGAACAAGTGTCGCACGACACCATCATCAGTGTCGCTCGACACCATCATTGCAGCCAGGTAAGTTCTCTGTTTTTCCTGCGTTTCTCTATTTCCTTTCTTTTGTTTCACCAACTACGGATTTGATTACACTGGGGACAGTGTTATTCAAGTCTGGGGGAGGTAGTTGCTGACATTGTGTCTGTTTTTCTTAAGAGTCAGTTGTGTCAAAACGATTTTGAGTCAAAACCTGTTGGAGATTATGATGCTTTTCCTGGAATTATTGTGCTGACCTTTCACCTAAGTGACCACTGCTGCAGATTCAGTCTAGATCCGACTAATGAAAAATCCAAAGGCTGACCAGTTGACTAGAGGCGTCCATGTTTCCAACAGAATCCACTAACCTGAGCTAAGTTCTGAACTTCACTTTTAATTCGTTGATGTGACTAATGCCTTAGAGCTTGATTCCTCGTTCATACTTGATCAATGAAAGCCTGTGTGAAATTTAATGTTGGTGTTTCTCTCCCTGTGACGAGCTAAGAAGAAGAAAAAGAAAGAAAAGAAAAGGGGCGAAAAAAATTGAGATGATTTTCGCTTAGGAGTGAAAGGCTAGGAATTTTTCCAATGATCCCATTATTTCACTTCTAAGTTGGAATGATCACACAAAGGAAGGAAGTGAGGGGGTAGGAAAGTTTCCTATGACCCCACTATTCGCTGAAAACCTTTGATACAAGGTAAGGGGACAACTCGGGGACTCGATGGCAAACACCATCAGTACTCGCAGCTTTACCCTTATCGAGTATATGCCATAAAAAGGAGAAAAGAAAAAGATGGTGAATGTGCGAAAAGAATAAGTCTGGGGGAAAGAAAAATACCAAAGTTTGTATGGCTGATTTGTTTGAGTATAGTACGGGAAAGAATCTAGAAGGTTCTTGGCATCTGAATCATCAGTGAGATCCAGCGATGAGGGTTTATGGACAATGTTGTGGAATTTTGGACTTAATCTGGGAAGGTGTGAATGTCTGTGGAGAAGTACATGGTGGTTCGATTTGGAATGATGAAGCAGTAGTTGAGTTGCAGGGTGATCGGTCAAAGCGATGTTCAAATGAAAGGTTGAGTCTCCGTGTTTTCAAACCTCTTTCTCCTATTTGGTGTTCTGTTTGCTTGAGGGCAAGCAAATGCTAAGTCTGGGGGAGTTGATATATCATGGTTTTTATGGTTTTTAACCATGGTATATGTCTTATTTATAGAGTCTTTCTACTGTTTCTCGAGTCTTTTGGAGTCTTTACAGGTCATAGGTACGTTTGGAGCTTAACTGGAGTTTTTGGAGCACTTTGGAGCTTAATCAGGATCAAATTCGTCAAGGATGAATCATGTGCTTTAGTGTCGCTCGACACCATGGAGAGTGACGCTCGACACTTGCTGCAGAAATAAGGAAAACGTGATTTTGTTTCCTGTTTGAAGAAGGAGTTGGGCCCAAAAGTCTCCAATAATTACAAGAAAGCCCAAAACGTGTTTTTAAGTTATAAATAGGGTTTTTAGCCACCTTATATCAATACCTTAGATTTTCTGAGAGAGAACTTTTGTTTTTGAAAGCTTTTGGGGAGACAAGTCTGAAAAACTGTTCCAGAGAGAGAAGATTTCGAACCCCTGTTTATTAATCTATTTACTGCTTACTGCAATCTATTCATTCATGTTTATTGCTTCAATCTTCATGTCTGAGTAGTTTGTTTGTTAGGTTTAGGGTTCTCATAAAGGATTTTCTCTGGATGTTTGATTAATTGATTAGGTTAGAGTTCATAATCTATTTAGTTCTTCACCATAGGTTGTTCTTAAAGCTAATTCTGGACTGGCCACCTAGAACTTAGATCTCAGGTTAGTTGATTGACACGGAAGTGTAATTGAATAACTGGAAAGAACCTAGGGTGAGCAAAGTAGCTATTCGCAAAGGAATTTGGTTTAGCTGCTTTGTGAACATATCAAACTTGTGCTTAAAGCTGGTTTATGTCTTTAGGATTTGCAAAGGAATTTGGAATTCTGAGATTTAGACTTAGATAATTCTCGCAACGGAAGTTGGTTAGTTATAATTTCGTGATTTGAGTTCAAGAACCGTGCTTAAACCTGAGCCCTGATTAATCGATTGTTCTGCATTCATTGATATCCTGAGAAACGCCCTAGACCTAATCTCCACCCATCTGAACTTTACAAACGTTTTTACTGCATTCGTTTATCTTTATTTGCATTGCTATTTGCTTCTCATTAATCTGCTTAGCGTAATTCAATTCCTAATAGGTTTGAGCGAATCTCTCGTCTCTGTGGTTCGACCCCTACATACTACAATTGCACATCTGTGCTCTTGCAGAGTAGCTCCAAGAGCCAACAGCAGACCGGATATCACCAAGAGGACGATGGATTTTCACAATCCATCCCACCCTCTTCCTTAATGATAATCAGCTGGAACTGCCAGGGCCTGGAGAATCCCTGGACAGTTAAACGACTGCGGAGACTAAACGAAATATGGTTTCCCAGACATAATTTTCCTCACGGAGACAAAAAATAGTGATCTTTTTGTTCTCACTGAACTTAAAAGTTTAGAGTATGAATGTAGTACTACCGTTCCACCTCAATCTCTTGGATCTGGAGGTTTTGCTCTTCTATGGAAAGAAGAGATTGAGCTGGAGATCCTGTTACATTGTGAAAACTTCATCGACACTGCAATAAAGTTTAAAGGAAAAGCTTTTTATGCCACCTTTGTATATGGCCACCCAGAAAAAACAAAGAGACAAGCGGTATGGGAGCATATCATGTCTCATACCTCAGATCGTGATGCTCCCTGGTTTACAGTAGGAGATTTCAACGAGATCGTTGACAACTCTGAGAAGGCTGGTGGACCTGCTAGAGCAGAGGAATCATTTGTAAACTTTAGGTCTTTCATGTTGATATATGACCTTTATGATCTTTAGCATCATGGGACTTTTATATCATGGAGAGGAACAAGAAACAAACATTTTGTCAGATGCCGTCTGGACAGGTCAATGGCCAATAGTGCTTGGTTTGAGGCCTATCCCTCTGGAAAAAATGAATACCTAAGGTTTGAAGCTTCCGATCATAGACCCATGGTCATAAGCTTTGCGCCTGGAAAAAAGAAACGGGGCCTCTTCCGATATGATAGAAGCTTGAGAGACAATGCTGAGGTAAAAACTCTGATATCACAAACGTGGAAGGATCAAGGAAATGCACCGGTGGAACAAAGAATCTCCTGCTGCAGGAAAGCAATTATAAAATGGAAAAAAGATCATCACATAAATAGCCACAAGAAAATAGAAGAGAAACAGAAAGATTTGGAGGAGGCAATGACAAGTTCCACGAATAATGATGCGCTTATTACCCAAATCAACAATGAGTTGAAAAAAGCCTACCGAGCTGAAGAGGAATACTGGAAACAGCATAGTAGACAAATGTGGCTGGGACTAGGAGACAAAAATAATAGCTACTTCCACACTGCAACAAGAGGGAGACGAGCAAGAAACCACATCTCTGTCATTGAAAATAAGACAGGACAAAGCGTCTACGAAGAAAACCATATCACCTCTGCAATAACCGAGTATTTCCAGGAGTTGTTTACAATAAAACCTGAGAACCGAGCAAGCATTGTAGCGAATGCAATCTCACGGCGAATATCCTCTGAGGTAAACGACACTCTGATAGCAACTTCAACAGCTGAGGAAATCCGGTTTGCAATATTCGCTATTCATCCCGATAAGGCACCTGGTCCGGATGGCTTCGCTGCAAGTTTTTTTCACACAAACTGGGAATCAATCGGGCCAGAAATTGTAAAAGAGATTCAACTCTTCTTCTCTTCAGGAAAGCTCCCAGACCACATCAAAAAAACTCATATCTGCCTTATACCAAAGATCAAGGCCCCTAAAAAGGTCTCAGATTATAGACCCATAGCCTTATGCAACGTATACTACAAGATAATATCTAAAGTGCTCACAGCAAGGCTACAACCATTCCTAAACGATATTACTGAAGAAAACCAGTCAGCTTTTGTACCTGGGAGAGCAATATCAGACAATGATCTCATCACACATGAAGTGCTTCATTTCCTAAAACAATCAGAAGCAGATGTAAGAGGATCAATGGCTGTTAAAACCGACATGAGCAAAGCCTATGACCGGATAGAATAGGACTTTATCCAACTGGTTCTAGAGCATATGGGTTTTCACAAAAAATGGGTACAATGGATAATGGAATGTGTGTCTACAGTGTCATTCTCAGTGCTTGTCAATGGAACAGCAAGAGGAAGAATAATACCTCAAAGGGGAATCAGACAGGGTGACCCGCTCTCACTCTATCTATTCATTTTGTGCAACGAAGTTCTCTCAGGACTCTGCAAAAAAGCACAACAAGATGGAAAGCTGAATGGAATAAGCATTGCACGAAGAGCTCCAAAGATAAATCATCTCTTATTTGCGGATGATACCATGTTTTTTTGTAAGACGAACGAGAAAAACTGTACAACTCTGATGGGAATCCTCTCGTACTATGAGAAAGCGTCTGGGCAAATGATAAATAAAGGCAAATCTGCAATCACTTTCTCGAGGAAAACATCACAAGCAACTAGAATCAGAGTTAAAAGAGAGCTGGAGATTGAAACTGAGGGAGGAACTGGAAAGTACCTGGGGCTACCAGAGCTCGTTGGACGAAAGAAATCAGACCTCTTTAGTTCAATGGTTGATCAGATGAGACAAAAAGCTGTTTCTTGGTCTACCAAACAGTTATCTGCTGCGGGTAAAATGGTGATGCTCAAATCAGTGCTATCCTTGATGCCCACCTACACCATGTCATGTTTCAAGTTACCCATTGCCCTGTGTAAACGGATACAAACTATACTCACTCGTTTCTGGTGGGACTCAGACCCTGAAGCCAAAAAGATTTGCTGGGTTTCATGGGAAAGACTCACTAGGGGCAAAAAGGAGGGAGGACTTGGTTTCCGAGAAATACAGACTTTCAATGAAGCTCTCCTAGCTAAGCAAAGTTGGAGGATTCTCACTAGACCAGATAGCCTATTAAGCCGTATTCTCAAAGGCAAGTATTTTCAAGACTCATCTTTCCTGGAATGCACATTAACGGAAACAGCATCTCATGGCTGGAAAGGTATGTTAGTGGGAAGGGATTTGCTAAAAAAGAACCTGGGGATAGCCATTGGCAATGGCAGGAATACGAGTCTTTGGAAAGAAAAATGGATATGCACATCAAACCAAACCAGACCCATAGGACCTGCATTGGAAAAAGTCTATGAAATGAAAGTCGCTGATCTCTTACTGCAGAACACAAACCAATGGGATGGAGAAAAGATCATGCAACTGTTAACTGAATATGAAAGAGAAATACAAAGCATCAAAGTAAGTATCTGCGACGCCCCAGACCGCCACGTGTGGCTATCTACTCCTTCAGGGGACTACACAACTCGCTGTGGATACCACTCTGCTCTGCCTGAATGCCATGATGTTCCCTGGAACCATTTCCAAAACTCAGAATTTAGTTGGCAGAATGAGATATGGCGAGGCCATTTCTCAGAGAAAATAAAACTCCTCTTGTGGAAATCCATTCAGAAGGCATTACCAACAGGAGAGAACCTGTGTCGCAGGAAAATTATGGAGAGCAGTTCCTGTGTAAGGTGTGGGGAACCGGAAACAGACATCCACATTTTCTATCACTGCCCATTTGCCAAAAAGGTATGGGAACTAGCCCCTTTCAAAGAAGCCATCAATCTATTCTCAGTAAGAGACCTGGCATCTGGCATGATTGCTCTTAAAGGACTGACATGTCTCCCACCGATTGGAATCTGCAACGGTCCCCTTTACCCTTGGTTTTTCTGGAACATGTGGACAGCGAGAAACAGTAAAATTTTCAATGCAAGAATCTTCTCAGAGCAAGAGACTATAATCAATGCTATCAAGGGAGCCAGGGAATGGCAAGAAGCACAATCCCCAAAAAAATGCTATCCAAACCTTCGAGACTCACCTGGAAGTTGACTTTCCCGGAAAATGTGTTCCGATGTTTTATGGATGGAGCTTGGCACGAAGATACATTATCAGCGGGATTGGGATTTGCTTTTAAGAATCCACAGAATGAACTTATGACCCGGGGATTGCTCTCAGAAAACTTCGTCACTTCGGCTTTGGCCGCAGAAGGTATGGCGATTCGCTTTGCTCTCTTGGAGGCGATTGAAATGGGAATTAAACGGGTTGGGGTGACTTCGGATTCTAAGCAGCTGATACAGGCAATTTCGAAACGTCTTTCGATCACTGAGATCTATGGAATTCTCCAAGACATATCTCACGTGTCCTCTCAATTTGAATTTGTACGTTCATGTTCATATCGAGAGAGGCTAATGTGTTAGCCGATAAGCTTGCAAAAACTGGCCTCCGTACCGGTTTTGTGGTACAGGAGGAAAACCATCTGGTTTAATGAATGAATTCAATTTTCGACAAAAAAAAAAAGAACTATTATTTTTAATTTTGTCTCATATTTTTTTTTTTTTGCATTGAGATTAAATTATCTTTATTAGTTCAAAAATAAAGATTAAATCACATTTAAATCTGAATTATTTTTTATTCATATGTTTATGATGTTTTAATCTAAATTTAAAATTTGATTTAACTTATGCTTATGATTTTTTTTAAATTAGATTAAATTTGATTTAAATTATGCTTATGATTTAATGTTTGTAACACAGTTGAATTTAAATTAAATAGTTTATATAGGAACTAATAGTTGGGACAGATTTTAAGTTATGTTTTTAATCTTTTAGTTCAATTTTTGATTTTTTGTGATTTATTTTTATATATTTTTTTCTTTGATGATCCTAGCTGGTAATCTTTTCAATCCATTGTTTTTTACTTTCTTCCACTGAAATCTCCTTTTAGTGATCATTTTTACTTTTTGCAATTTACTATTTTCATTTTTTGTTCTCACATCTTTTCAATTGGTTCTATCTAGCGCTGGAACAGAGCCGGATATCCGGACTTTTCAAGGTATCCGGATCCGGCTCCGGATTTAACGGATAATCAATTTTACTATCCGGATCCGGATCCAAAAACTCCGGATATCCGGAGACCGAATATCCGGTTTGAACCGAATATTTACAGATATCCGACCGGATATCCGGTTTCGTTGATTTAAAAAAAAATCTTCAATTTTTAAAATTATAATAAGATAACATATATAATTAAAATGTATCATCATAGCAAAAATTACAAATACCAAAAATTTAAAAGCATTCAAGTAGCATTCAAATAACACAAAGTTTAAAAGTTTACATAACAAAAGAGAAAACAGTAATAGATAAGTTAATTTATCTTCATATTCTTGTATTATCTATTTTCATGTTTTCTCTCACAATCTGAAATAGAAAATTATCATGCAATATAAATTTCAATCATGTGTAAAAGAGTTAAACCAAAAACAATTTTCGAACATAATTAAAACAAAAAATTAAATGCATATCCAAAGATTTCAAAATTTTCAAAATCTTAATAACGGATAAAGGATATCCGATTTCTAAATTTTCTATTATCCGGATCCGTATCCGAAATAACCGAATACTTAATTTCACTATCCGGATCCGGATCTGAACTACACGGATATCCGGTTTTTACGGATCGGATAGGACCGGATACCAGATCGGATAGCGGATACCGGATAATAATTCCAGCCCTAGTTCTATCTATGTTCTCCATGCCTCTATAAATTTTATACTTATTTGTTACCATATTTGTTTTTGTCATTTTTTCTCTTTATCTTTTTGATTATTTAATGAATGTTCTTTTGTGTGTTTTTAATTTTCTAACTCTTATATTTGGTTTTAAAAAAAAAACTTGTTCTTCAGTTTTTGGAAAATTTTATTTTTATTATTTGTTTTTATTTTTTAATTGCTTTGCGAATAAATAATCTTTATTATTTCAAAAATAATCTCATCCATCCATTGTTTTTTTGAGTTTTTTTCATCTAAATCATGATTTAGTGTTAATTTATCAACTTTCTCAAATTACGAATTTTAGATTTTTTTCACACAGACACACACACATATATATATATATATATATATATTTATATTTATATATATTTATCACTAATTCTATCTTTTTAATTATATTTTTAATATTTTGTATATTTATTTGTCGTTGTATTATTTTTCTTTTCTTTTTATAATTTTCTATATTTTTTTAATTTGGTTATATTTTCAATTGTTTATTGAACATTATTTTTGGTACTGTAGTTTTCTTCTTATTTTTTTTATTTTTAAGATATTTAAAACTTGTTTAAACTATTATTTTTAATTTTGTCTCATATTTTTTTTCTTTTGCATTGAGATTAAATTATCTTTATTAGTTCGAAAATAAAGATTAAATCACACTTAAAATCTGAATTATTTTTTATTCATATGTTTATGATGTTTAATTCTAAATTTAAAATTGATTTAATTTATGATTATGATTTTTTAAATTAGATTTAAATTTAATTTAAATTATGATTATGATTTAGTGTTTGTAACATAGTTAAATTTAAATTAAATAGTTTATATAGGAACTAATAGTTGGAACATATTTTAAATTATGTTTTTAATCTTTTAGTTCAACTTTTGATTTCTTTTGTGATTTATTTTATATATTTTTTTCTTTGATGATTCTAGCTAGTAATCTTTTCAATCCATTGTTTTTTACTTTTTTCATTGAAATCTCTATCTAGTGATCATTTTTATTTTTTGCAATTTACTATTTTCATGTTTTGTTTTCACAATTTTTCAATTGGTTCTATCTATGTTCTCCATGCCTCTATAAATTTTATATTTATTTGTTACCATATTTTTTTGTCATTTTTTTACTTTATCTTTTTGATTATTTAATGAATGTTTTTTGTGTGTTATGATTTTCTAACTCTTATATTTTTTTTAAACTTGTTCTTCAGTTTTTGGAAATTTTTATTTTTATTACTTGTTTTTATTTTTTTAATTTCTTTACGAATAAATTATCTTTGTTATTTCAAAAATGATGAGTATAACGCACAGTAAAAAGGACCAAATTAAAATCTTATATTAGTTTTTTTATTTATACATAAAGTATATTTAAATTCAATTTGAGTTCAATTTTTATTATTTTATGATTTAATATTTTTAACACAGTAAAAATCAGATTAAATGGTTGATTTATTTATATTCAAAAAATAATTTGCATATGTATTAATAAGAGGAATAATTGTTAATTTCTTATTGGTTCTCAAATGCTGAGTTGTCAATCTTTGGAGAGTGCCCTTCATCTTTTATGTATTAGATTTATAATATCACCACTATTTCTTTATTGGACCGACCCTACTGATCTATAATTGATTTTATAACTAACGTTTGATTGTTACCGTTCCACAAAATATAGCACCTAAAATTTTAGATTTGATAGAACTGAACAAGAATATTCTGTTGATTATATCACTAGGTCAGTGAAACAAAATATTGATGATATATTAAGGGTATGACTTGGAAATTCCACTAAGGCAGTGAAAAAGTTGGTATAGCATGAAATTTGAATAATCTAAAGCCATGTCAGAATCAGAGGGTGACAAGTATATAGTTTACTTTGGAGAAAGCATCATAACTGATAACTCATCATCATTATGTAACATTAATTAATATTGGGTTATAAAGCTAATTAAACTATAGGTCTAAAAAGTAGTCATCGAACTACATTATCATGCAACTTCTAATCTTAGGTGGCCATTATGGAAACAATTCATTACTTTGTCATTTTATATGAACCTTTTGCTTATTGACTTATTGTTAGTATAATAATGTGTAGGGGATTTAACATAAAAGTAAGGACCAAAGTAACGCAAACATTTTGCTCTAAACAAAAAGAAAATCTTTTAGGTATACTGTATATATTTTGTAACTGAATTTGAATGATTATATTACTTCTCTTGTACATATACTATTAACAAAGAAAATATCTGTTTGGAAACTATTTTAATGTTAATCCAGTTTGTTTTAATAAATATAAATATTTGAAATAAATATAATTCTGAATTTAGGATGATATATAATTTTTGATATAAAATATTTAGAAAATTTTCATAGTAGGTTATTCTTTTTGTGAACAGCTACTCCACTTGCCAAACAAATTCAATTTAATAGAATATTTTAAAAATATTGTATTTTAATGTATATTTAAAAATAATTTCAAAAATGAATAAAATATTGTATTTTAATTTGTATATAAAAATAATTTCGAAAATTTAAATTTAGTTTGGAGTTTCTTAAATCAAAATCAGTTGTTATTATATCTTGCAATAATAATAAATCAGATATTAATTTAAATTTAATTTAGATATTCAAAATTAGACAATATTTTTATATGACCGAAATGTTAAAAATATTTAATAAATCTAAAATTCATAAAAATTCATATGTTGGTTAACTGTAGTTTTGATAAAAATTGTTATATGTATATAATTCTCTAATTTCTAGTGCGACATCCCACAACATTATCAATATAGGCATAACATAATATATCAAAGACGAAGGATGTATAGTTTACATGTTTGTCTATGCATTTTGCCGTTACAAATTTGTATACGTTTTGTGGAATGTGGTTTTGGGTGTAGTCAAGGAAATGGAAAACGTTCAGTATATATATACATATATTTAGAAATTTACAATGTAAAACAGATGTAATATGTTTTAAAATACATAAACTCGTGTGATCTTTTTTTCTAATTAGATTTCAAATTATTTAAAATAGCAGTTATTTACTTAGTGAAAAAAAACTTAAAACTATCATTATACCGAAAGCAATTTTATATACATACACTGACCATCAGCCAAGAAAACAAAGTCATCAGTGGTTTACCGTGATCGACTGGACATAACCATCAACGGAGTAGCTCTTATAACTTGTGCGTACCTCCAGCTCACGGGCGGAGGCACTTGAACGGTAGGAGGGTTAACTGACCCTATGAATTTTTTTTATTTAATATAAGTTTTTGAAATTTTGTTTTATTGACCCCACGGAAATATTTTTATTCACCCCTATAAATTTAAACCAAACCCAAATGTATGTTACATAATGGATCGATGTTTACAAATACAATAAAGCATTATAAATCACAAAGCTGCATTTGAAAAGGAAGAGAATGTGTCATTCCAATTAGGACTGATGTTGTAGCCAAGAATCCTATCACATATATCGCTGAATTTTTATGAAATTTAGAAAAAGAATTCTACTAGCCTTGGGCATTCGGGTATTCGGTTTGGGTCCGGGTAGGAACCGATCGGAGTCGCGTCTTTTGGGTATATAGAGTTGGTACTCATATAGGAACCGATCTGATTTTAGTTCGGTTTTGGTTCAGAACTGATTTTTTCGGGTTGGTTTGGGTTTTAAATTAAAGAACCGAAAAACTTGGGTTATGATTTGTTTCGAGTCTAAACAGAACCAAAAAACCTAAAACATACCCGAAGTTGAAAAAAAAACACACCAAAATTCACAAACATATCCAAATCATAAAGTTCAAAACCTGAAATGCAATAACATGTCCGAACAATAACATAACAGGGTTTAAAACCTCTTACAACTATTGTCCGTAACACATAAAGCAAGATTTCAGCTTAACATGCTCACCAAAAGATTCAAAAGTATTTTAAAGTTCAAACTTGAAACATAAAGTAAAGAAAAAAGAGTAGACACCAATTCACACACATGAAATTGGCATTTGATTCTTGGCTATACCATGATTCTTGTCTTGAAGACCTACAATATAATGTCATGAATAAAGAATCAAATGCCAATTTCATCACATCAATGTTCTTGCGAATATGAACTAATGTTTACCTGTTTATCTTAAATCTGATTCAAATGCGCTTTCACTTCTCACACTTTAGTTGCTTTGCATGTTGAAATCAGGATTGTTCTCTACAAAAAAGAAAAAAAATGAAGCTTGCAAATGAAAAATATAAACCAGAATTAAACCAAAGAAAACCTTTTGCTCACTCTCATAAGATCATCTTGCAACTCCACATCTGCAAGAAGTTGTTCAATGGTTGACACTCCTTTTTCGTTGATGTGAATCTCACATTTTAGCCATTGCTTGATGCACATCAACACCTCGAACATGTAGTGTGTCAAACAAGACCTATATGGGTCCAATACTCTACCGCTTGTCCTGAATGCAGAATATGAAGCTACTGAAGACACTTATAGTTCTAAAATATCCCTAGCTATTAAAGACAGAACCGGAAACCGTGGACTGTTTTTCTTCCACCATGATAAGACATCGTAGTCTTGATTAACCATAAGTTTTGGTTTCTCAATACTCTCTTTCAAGTATAACTCCAAATCATTAGTCGAGTCTTCAGTTCCTGTCTCTTGTACAAGTTGAGCATATATGTTATCCATTCTTTAATAATCAATACCACTACGCAGAGTCCTTCTCTCAAAAACTTCACCTCTATGAGACTGAAAAGATGATGCTTGTGACTGAGTCGACGATGCTCCTTGCGATCCATCACTAGCAGTACCATTCGGCCCTCCACTAAACCACTATATTCATCATACAACGACTTCAAGATGAGCTTGACTGAATCATACACATGCATTGCCTCAGCACTTTCTTTACCATAAAGCTCTTCAAAAAAAAGCTGAGAAAACTTCATCTTCTTCCTTGAATCAAAAACACTCGCTACCATCATCAGCCGGTTCATTTCAACTTTTTCTATATTTGCAAACAGATTCCAATACTTGTCTAACTTACCAAGCATAGCTGAGGCCTTAGTAGACAAATCCAAGTCAGGACCACTACCTGAGCTTAATGCTTTGATGTTTGTAGTAATGGTTACTATCATTGTATAGCTTATGGGTTGTGAAAGTTTTTGAAGCTGAAAGGACCAATTTGGAATTATAAAAAATGATAAGGAATTGAACTAACATGTCCACTGCTTCCTAATCATACGTTATTGGTGGTCCAATCCTCTTTTTCCCCCTCTATTTCTTCCAAAAAGTACTCACCATAAGGTATCTTCGACTACCATCTTCTCAAATGCCACTCTAAACTTCACTACTTGTTCTAACATGAGATAAATTCAAGTTCCATCTAGTCTTGACATCTAAGAGAAGGCTTCCTCTTGTCATCTTTCCAGTTTCCACACGAAACTCAAAAGACTTTTGTCTGTTAGTTGAAGACCTCATATAGTTAATTAATCCCATTACGAATAACAGCTATACTATTATCAACCTCTTCCAAACTTTCTCTCATAATCGAATTCAAAATATGTGTAGCACACCATAAATGAAGAAACTGACCTCGGAAGACCAATGCATCATTTCTGTGTAGACTGAATGCTTCCTTGAATCATCTCATAGCTGAACTATTAGCAGTGGCATTGTCCACAGTTATGCAGAAGACTCTCTTTATTCCCCACTCTTCTAAACACTCAAGCAATACATTAGAAATCGTCCTTCCCTTATGATCATTGACGTTCTTGAAACTAATGATTAACTTCCTTAATTGCCAAGTAGTATCGATGCAGTGAGCTGTTATAACCGTATAACTAGCTCTGGTATATAGTGCTATCCATATATCTGTCGTCAGTGACAGCCTCTGTTTGTTCTGTTTAAGAATCCTCTTCATCGCAGCTTTTTTTGCATTGTACATCGCCACAATGTCTCTTGTGGCGGTTCTCCGAGAATGAGAAGGATACAGTTGCACTTTAAATGTAAAATGTTTCCAAGCTAAGCTTTCTATAAAGGCTAATGGCAGTTCTGCTAAGACTAAAATCTCATTTGCGGCTTCCCTAACTACAGATTCGGAAACCTTACCTATTCCCAGATTTCGAGATTTCCAGCATCAGGAGTTAGCACGGTTTGATCACTTTTTTTGTTAGCAGCTTTCCATGACATGAATTCCTTGCAGCTGTCCATGTGTTTTTCTCAGATTTGATGTGCCAGACTTGGTTGGACAGCCAAACTCTTTACCACAGTAGTTACAATTACAACAAGTGTAATTGTTTTTATGTCTTTTGAAGTGCTCCCAAAACTTTGATCTCGTCTTCATCCTTAACTTAGAACCAGAAGCACTCTCTCCTTCAACTTGTTTCTCTTGCCCTTGCCTTTTGCACCAGGAGTTGGTGTTTCAACATCTTCTTCTGGTCATTTTTCTTCATCTACCTCAGATTGATTTTGTTAGAAGCCTAGTGGTGGCGATGAAGAGGGTGGTGGCGATGAAGAGGGTGGTGGCGATGGAGAGGGCTTGGACCGCTTGTTGGCTAAGTATTCCACTTCTGATATTTGGGTTTGATTTTATGAGGGATAAAGGGTTTGATTCTTCGAGGCTGCGGTCGAATAAAAAAAGATTAGGGAGTGCAATCGACAAAAGTTTTTGTTAAAAATCTAGGTATGTAATTATAATTTGTTGATTAAGTGTTTTTTCGGATATCCAAATACCCGATTAGTTTTTGTTAATATTCGGCACCGAACTATACCCACGGGTCTAAGATCTAAGATCCATCGGGTATAATGCCGCTATTCGAACCCGATCTGAACCGATTTTTTCAGGTCGGTTCTGGTTCCGGTATTCGAATCCGGAAAAAATGATCAGGCCTAAATCCTATCACATATATCCCTGAATCCTATCATAAAATGTTGTCGAAATGATATATAGGTGTATATGCAAGAAAAAAAAATGCTCCCAAGATTCATCTTCACCATAAAACAAGCAATGGGAATGAACGTTCTCACCCACATCATGTTGATTAAGAGACATTTTTACCAAAAATTGCAAAAAAAAACCTAAGGAATCTTTTTTTCATGTAAAAAAACCTAACAAAAAACTTAGTGCAAATTAAAACCTAAGTTCTTAATTTGGTGCAAATTAAACCCTAGACTCTATTTCTGTTAAATCACTAACGGAAGCCAAAACACACCGTTTTCTGTGATTTTGCATACGACACAGAGTATTGAAACCTTGTGGCGATTGATAAAAAAACGAAGATCTCTCGGCTGAGAAAAAGAGAAGAGTAAACCCTAAAACCGATTTGAGAAGAACATAAATGTGAGAATTTCAGTTGTTAAGGTCATCATCTTCGTCCTCACCTTCGTTCATGGAGTAAGAGTTCCAGTTTTTTTTTTTTGTTCGGACTGTAATGTCGTTTAGTATAATACTGAATAGCTTCCCAATTCTGCGTAATCTTAAAATCAATTCTGCAATGTTTCTGTATAATGCAGGGGGTACGATTTAAACATTCATGCAGGTGGGTATTGGACTTCAGATGGGTTGTATTTAGGTGGGGATACTCATGTTGTACGGGTGGACGCAGGCTGGGAACTGAAGAAGAAAAGTCTTAGTGACATAGTTATGTCAAAAGGGTATAATGATAATATGGATACATTTTCTTATTTTCCCTCTGGAATAGAAGGTAGTGATAAGAAGGAGTTAGAGAACGATAAAGATTTGGAGGAATGGAGAAGATGCTGGGATGGAATGGCAACAATAAACATATATGTTGTGAGAAGTGATGATCCAAATCTTCTGCGATTTAGGACTGATGATCATATAAGTTCAGATTCTAACAGTGAATCTGACTCTGAAGACGGCGAGACCGAGGAGAGTGAATCCGAGAAAGAAGTAGAGGGAGTTCGGTATTATTCAGACAATGACGAGTTAGTTGGAGAACATAGTTCATTCCATATAGAGCAGGTTTTCGAGACCAAAGAAAGTTTCAAGAGATCTATTGAGAAGTATGCAGTTAAAGGACAATTGAACATTGCATTCAAGAGGTCTGAAAGCAAGAAGGTGACAGCTATCTGTGCAGAAGAAGACTGTGATTGGAGGATATATGCTTCTATTAACAGCGGTTCTGATGGAAAATTTGTGGTTAGAACATATGATGATGAACATAAGTGTTCATGGAGCGGGAAAGTTAAGCTGTATACAGCAAGGAAAATTGCTGCTGATTTTGTGAATGAATTCAGGATAAATCCAATGTCTAGCCGTGTGATTAAAGGGAGATTGGAACAAGATCGAATAAATATGTCAAAGGACAAATGTCAAAGAGCACGTGAGATATGCCGCCAAACACTTGAAGATCAGTATACGGAGCAGTTTTCTAGAATGTGGGACTATGTCCTTGAGCTGCGAGAGTCGAATCCTGGATCCACTATTATACTTGGAACAAACGCTCAAGTGTTTGAGAAGTTTTATGCGTGTTTCTATTCTCAGAAACATGGATGGAAGAAAGCTTGTAGGCGTATTATTCATCTTGATGGAACACATCTCAAAGGCCGCATGAAAGGTCTATTATTGAGTGCAATTGGTCGAGACGCTAACGATGAGATGTATCCTATTGCTTGGGCAATCGTACCTGTGGAAAATAAAATCCACTGGAAGTGGTTTCTTGAACTTCTGCAAGATGATTTGGAGTTTAACAGCGGAAACGGTTTGACACTGGTTTCAGATCAACAAAAAAGACTGATAGGTGCCATCAAATTGGTATGTCCAGATGTTGAATATAGAATGTGTGCTTGGCATATTTTGGGCAATTTTAGGAAGAACCATGGTGAATCACCTCTACTCAAAACTGCTTTTTGGAAACTTGCCCATGCTTATAACATAAGAGAATTTGAGAGTGCACTTAATGATATGAAGATAATAAGTTCAAGTGCTCATGCCGATATCCTGAAGTATGCTAGGCATTGGTCCAGGTTATGCATCCCTTCTTAATGATATTTAATAATACTGTTTTATTTTTCTTATTGATTGGTTCTTAATTGTTTGGTGATGCAGAGCTTTTTTCAATGATCACGTAAAATCAGATGTTGTGGAAAATAACATGAGTGAAAGTTTCAACAATGTTATAACTCTTGAGCGTTATAAGCATGTGATGGTGTTGTTGGAGTTCATTCGCCGTTACGTTATGCACAACAATAAAAAAAAGTTAGCTGAGATACAAAAGTACAAAGGATACGTAACACCTCGTGTTAAGGCTGAGCTTGATCTCCGGAAGCGGAAATCATATGACTGTCAAATTTATCCATCAGGAAGAGGATGGTATGAGGTCGATCATAAAAAGAAAAAATATGTTGTGAATGTCAGGGGTGATGTTTCGTGTGCTTGCAGGTTTGACAATAATTTTATTGGGTTATAATTGTTGTTTCGTTGGTTAGATGCTTACTGTTTTGTATTTAAATTTTTTTTATGCAGACAATATGAATTGAGTGGAATACCATGTGCTCACATGATCAAAGCACTATGGGAAGATAACAAAAAAAATAAACCAGAAAATTATGTCTCAGGTTGGTTCCTCGCTTGCAGATGGGAGGAGTGCTATGAAGAGAGGTAAAGACCAGTTAATGGGATAAATATGTGGAACAGATGCAAAGATGTAAAGGTCTTGCCTCCACCCGATAAAATTCCTCCGGGAAGACAACCGAGCAATGACCGAAAACGTGCAGTATGGGAAAAGAAGCCAAAACATAAGAAAAAACCAAAAATTCAGATGGTAAGAAACCTCTTGGTCTATTTTTTATTATCATTCTTATTTTGTAGAACTCTTATTTTTCTTAGCTGATTTATCTCTTTGTAGACATGCAGCAAATGTGGTTTAACCGGCCATAACAAACAAACTTGTAAGAACAAGGTGGTGGCTTCATCATCAACTGCACCAAAACGAGGGAGAGGTCGACCTAGAAAGATTGTCCAAGGCGTAGAAGAACTCTCACAACCATCTCTTTTAAGTCAGCCAAATGTTGCAGAGGTAAGATCACCCCTTCTATTATTTTTTCTCCTTAAATATTCTGTGTTTCATTAATTTTTAACTTGTTTTGCATAGGATTCTCATGGAGTATTTCATAGCTCTTTCACGGGTGATGATTATATTTGCACCGGACGAAGAGTGGTGGATACAAATACTAATGAAGTTATACCTTGTTCATGGACCCAAAGGATGACCCAAACAGTGGAATCGAGGTTCCGGAAGCACATTTGTCCGTACCGAATGGACCTATGACGCGATCCAGAGCTAAGAAGCTGGCAGGAACGGTCCAGGCTGTACTTAATGGGATCAAGATTGGACCAGGCGACCCAGCATCACCCAAGATCGTGACCGTGCTCATGAACGCCGGCTGTAACTAATCTGGTCCGGGTGATGGTTTAATACTCTTTTTCCTTACACCCGGGTTTGACCGGGTGGGGTTTTAACGAGGTTAAGTCCATTGCCCATCTCTCGACCTAGGATTGGTTTACGGTCTGGTTCATGGGTCGGAATAGCAAGAGTCATTTTCGGCTTGGCAACTCAAGAGTCAGTCAAAGGCCAGCCGAAGAGTCAGTCTTTAGTTCATTTATTTCGGTCAAGACTTTATTAATTTTTCTGTCATTTTCGAGTTTGTCTCTTGAGCTACTTCGCCTGCTATATAAAGGCTTGTTCCCCTTCTCATTTTCAGCAATTCACTTATCAAATAAAATCTGAGTTTTCTCCTTTGTTCTTTTAGAACTTTTTCGATTCCTTAGGTGGTTAGCCTCTTGAATCTTTTCGGTTTATCAAGTTCAATCCATAGAACTTGACGCAGCCTTCACCCAGTTGTCTCGTTGGGACGTTCAAGTAGTTAAAGGGGCTTAGGGATTTTCGGGAACCTAGTTCTCACGCCTTAACATCCTTTTTCCGCGGATCCAATCAGCCAGCTTAGTCACCCCCTTGTTTCAAGCCTTTCACCGCGAGTTTGGGCCTAAGGATCTTCGGGTTCCAACCCACCCCTTAGCATCTTCTCCGTGAATCCGTTTGGAGTCAAGGATCTATCCATCCGATACCGACCAAGTGTGTGCCGTTCTTTGGGAATTCGTATCAAGTGGTATCAGAGCCACGCACTTGAAGAAAGCGGTATTATCTATCTTTTTGTCTTTTCAAATTCCGTTTTATCCTTTCTTTCTTTTGTAATTCCTGATCTATTTAAAAAAAAAAAAAAAAAAAAAAAAAAGAAGAACCAAAGTTTAAAAAAAAATAAAAAAGAGGGATCTGTGGAAATCAAAAATCTTTTCTCTCTATCTTCTCTTTTCTTCATAATCGCTTGATATTCTGAATTGGTTTAGAGTTCTACATCGAGTCTTGATTTAGTTCTCTTAGAACCGAGGAGATTCTCTTGAGTGTTTGTGAGATCATTAAGAGGGTTGAGTGAAACACCGAGTGAAACACTTAGTGAGAATTTTTTTTTACTAACTTGTCTGTTTGTTTTGCGAGGTACTATATGTCTTCTAGCGAAGATCCATCCTCTATTCGGTCAAAGGAAGTAAGAAAAGTCACTATGAACCATAGGCTGGACCAGATTATTCAGTTGCTGGATCACATGAACCAGCGTATGGAACGATTGGAAGTGGATCAGCCTAGACGGGACAGAGGAGCTGATCGCAGTGACCAGGAGGACCCAACCCGGAGGGAGAGAAATCATAACCGAAATGAGTATGTCGGAGACAACCCATTCTACGCTGACGGTCATACCTCGGGTGGTAGTCGGGTACGACCCAGACGCGGCCGAGAAGATAGACGTGGTCAAAACCCTGTACCGAACCACGGTCGTGAGAGATACAACCCAGATCCAAACCGCGGCCATAACCGGGAGGAGGTTCGACAAGACCGTAACAATCAAGGGCGGGAACAATACGAACCTGAACCAGTCCAAGCCCGAAACGACAATGACCTTGGAGGCATGAAGCTGAGGGTTCCATCTTTTTATGGTACAACCGATCCAGATGCGTTCCTTGAGTGGGAAAAGAAGATCGACATTTTGTTTGGTTGTCAGAACTTCTCAGAAAGAAAGAAGATCAACCTGGCTGCCACCGAGTTCCATGGGTACGTGGTAGACTGGTGGGACCAAGTTGTTACCAACCGAAGAAGGAACGGCGACCGACCGGTCGAAACTTGGGACGAGATGGCACGGATGATGAGACGCAGATTCGTACCGAGCCACTACCATCGGGAGTTGCACACTCGACTCAGACGTTTGACCCAGGGATCCAAGAATGTTGAGGAGTATTACCAAGAAATGGATCGGCTAATGCTGAAAGCTGATACGGTAGAACCGGAGGATGCGACCATGGCCCGGTTCTTGAGTGGCCTCAACCGTGATATACAAGACCGTATGGAGCTGCAGGACTATCGGGACATTGGAGAGAAGTACCACAAGGCGGTCTTAGTGGAACAACAGCTGAAACGCAAAGGCAAACCGACCCGCCTATGGTTCCAGTTCGCGACCTACAGATAAGCCGAGCTACCCATCTCGATCCGACGCTAAGCCCAGGACGGATTCCAAACCCAGCTCTTCTGCACCCGACTTCAAAGGAAAAGCCGAGGCTACACCGGCTAGACACCGCGACATTGAATGTTTTAAGTGTCGGGGTAAAGGTCATTATGCTAATAAATGTCCGAACCAACAAACCATGTTGCTTCTTGACTCAGGTGAAATCGTGTCCGACGGAGAGGATACTGGACCGATTTATGATGATGAGGGAGATGAGGAACGAGCAGCAGAAGGTGAATTGCTCGTTGCCCGGAGAGTCCTACTAGCTCAGGAACCCGTAAAAGAAGAAGATCAGCGCGAGAACCTATTTCATACCCGGTGCCTGGTAAAGGGTAAGGTCTGCAGCCTGATCATCGATGGAGGCAGCTGTACGAACGTGGCAAGCACTACAATGGTGGAAAAACTTGGCCTGGAGACGCACAAGCACCCGCAGCCTTATAGTCTCAGGTGGCTAAACAACCAAAGGCAGCTAAAGGTCACCAAGCAGGTCTCGGTTCCATTATCTATCGGACGGTACGAGGATGAGATCATGTGTGATGTGTTGCCGATGGAAGCCGGTCATATTCTTTTGGGCCGACCTTGGCAGTATGATCGCAAGGCCATTCACGATGGCTTCTCCAACAAGCACATGTTCGAGCACCAAGGCCGCAAGATCACCCTAGCGCCTTTGTCTCCGCAAGAAGTCTATCTAGACCAGATCAAACTCGAGCAAAGTCACAAAGGAAAAAGCATTGTGAGTGACCCTCTAAACACTTCCACTAAATCTGAGAGTCTGAGAAAAACCCCAGAAACGGCCTTAGAAAGTTTACCCGTGAGGAAAGAAACTCTTTTCGTAAGGCCAAGTGAACTTAAGCACGCCGTGCTTACGAGACAATCCTTTGTCTTGTTAATATTTAGAAATGCTTTGGTTAGTCTTACTGACCGTGAGCCGGATCTTCCGAGCAGTGTTTTGCCTCTTTTGCAGGAATACAAGGACGTCTTTCCAGAAGAAAGCCCAAGTGGATTACCTCCCATCCGCGGAATAGAACATCAGATCGATTTTGTTCCTGGTGCGTCCTTGCCAAACCGACCCGCTTATCGAACCAACCCTGTTGAAACAAAGGAACTACAGCGGCAGGTCGGAGAGCTGATGAAGAAAGGACATATACGAGAGAGTATGAGTCCTTGCGCGGTCCCGGTCTTACTAGTGCCAAAGAAGGATGGCACTTGGCGTATGTGCGTTGACTGTCGTGCAATCAACAATATTACGGTAAAATACAGACACCCCATTCCTCGTTTGGATGATATGCTTGATGAACTTCACGGATCTTGTCTTTTTTCTAAGATAGATTTGAAAAGTGGCTATCACCAAATACGGATGAAAGAGGGGGACGAATGGAAAACAGCCTTTAAGACTAAGCATGGACTGTATGAATGGTTGGTAATGCCGTTTGGCTTAACCAACGCCCCTAGCACTTTCATGAGACTTATGAACCATGTCTTGCGGTCGTTCATAGGTGTTTTTGTCGTTGTGTACTTTGATGACATCTTAGTCTACAGCAAGAATTTGGTCGAGCACTTAGAGCATTTGCGGTTAGTCTTAGAAGTGCTTAGGAAGGAACAATTATTTGGGAACTTGAAAAAGTGCACTTTTTGCGCGGATAGTGTTGTGTTCCTAGGCTTTGTTGTAGGTGCCAATGGGATCCAGGTCGACAAAGAGAAGATCAAGGCAATCAAAGACTGGCCCAGTCCCAAGACGGTTGGAGAGGTCCGAAGCTTCCACGGCCTGGCCGGTTTCTACCGACGGTTTGTAAAAGACTTCAGTACCATAGCAGCGCCTCTCACCGAAGTAATCAAAAAGGACGTTGGCTTTAAATGGGGCACGGCACAAGAAGAGGCGTTCCAACTCCTTAAAAACAGGCTAACTCATGCACCTCTCCTTTCTTTGCCTGATTTTATGAAAACCTTTGAAATTGAGTGCGATGCCTCCGGTGTAGGTATTGGTGCGGTCCTAATGCAGGAGAAACGACCTATTGCCTACTTCAGTGAGAAGCTTGGTGGCGCGACCTTGAACTATCCCACCTACGACAAGGAGCTTTATGCCTTGGTCCGTGCGCTCCAAACTTGGCAACATTACCTCTGGCCAAAGGAGTTTGTGATTCATACGGATCATCAATCTCTTAAACACCTCAAGGGCCAGCAGAAATTGAATAAGAGGCATGCCAGATGGGTGGAGTTTATTGAAACGTTTCCGTACGTGATCCAGTACAAACAGGGAAAGGAAAACGTTGTGGCCGACGCCTTGTCCCGAAGATACACCCTGATCTCGACCTTAGACGCCAAGGTCCTCGGTTTTGAAATGATTAAAGAAGCCTACACCTCCGATCCAGATTTCCAGGAAGTTTATCAATCCTGTTCTAAATTTGCCACTGGAAAATATTTTCGGAGTGATGACTTCTTGTTTTATGAAAACCGCCTTTGTATACCTAATGTTTCCCTTCGTGATCTGCTTGTTAGGGAAGCTCATGGCGGCGGTTTGATGGGACACTTTGGAGTGACCAAGACTCTTAGTGTGGTCCAGGATCATTTCTTCTGGCCGCACATGAAAAGAGATGTGGAAAGAATTTGCGGCCGATGCATCACCTGTAAGTATGCTAAATCCAAAAGCCAGTCCCCAGGTATGTACACTCCGTTACCCATTCCTAGCTCTCCTTGGACGGACATTTCTATGGATTTCGTGTTAGGATTGCCAAGAACTAGGACGGGTCGTGATTCTGTCTTTGTTGTGGTCGATAGGTTCTCAAAAATGGCGCACTTTATACCTTGTCATAAGACTGATGATGCATCTAATGTGGCTAATTTGTTCTTTAGAGAAGTGGTTAGATTGCACGGAATGCCTAGGACTATAGTTTCTGACCGCGATGTTAAATTCCTTAGTTATTTTTGGAAAACGCTTTGGTCAAAACTAGGTACTAAGTTATGCTTTTCCACCACTTGCCACCCACAGACCGACGGTCAAACCGAGGTCGTTAATAGAACCTTGTCCGCACTGCTTCGTTCTGTTATTAAAAAGAACCTTAGGACGTGGGAAGATTGTCTACCACATGTAGAGTTTGCTTATAACCATGCAGTTCATTCTACTACATTGTTTTCCCCGTTTCAAATGGTTTATGGTTTTAATCCACTTACTCCTCTTGATCTTACGCCTTTACCTTTGTCTGAGCGTGTAAGTATGGATGGAAAGAAAAAGGCCGAGCTTGTCAAGCAGATTCATGAGAAGGCCAAGCAGAACATTGAAAGTAAGACCGAGCTATACAAGAAGCACGCTAACAAGGGCCGGCGCCAAAAGGTGTTTGAACCAGGCGATCTAGTATGGGTTTATTTGAGGAAGGACAGGTTTCCGGAGGAAAGAAAGTCCAAATTATTGCCTCGAGTGGATGGTCCCTTTACGGTCCTTGAGCGGATCAATGACAACGCCTACAAGCTTGATTTACAAGGTAAGTACTTAGTCAGTACCAGCTTCAACATTTCTGACCTCATTCCCTTTGTCGCAGATGGACCAGACTTGAGGACAAGTCCTTTTCAAGAGGGGGAGGATGATACGATCATGGACCCAAAGGATGACCCAAACAGTGGAATCGAGGTTCCGGAAGCACATTTGTCCGTACCGAATGGACCTATGACGCGATCCAGAGCTAAGAAGCTGGCAGGAACGGTCCAGGCTGTACTTAATGGGATCAAGATTGGATCAGGCGACCCAGCATCACCCAAGATCGTGACCGTGCTCATGAACGCCGGCTGTAACTAATCTGGTCCGGGTGATGGTTTAATACTCTTTTTCCTTACACCCGGGTTTGTCCCAATGGGTTTACCGGGTGGGGTTTTAACGAGGTTAAGTCCATTGCCCATCTCTCGACCTAGGATTGGTTTACGGTCTGGTTCATGGGTCGGAATAGCAAGAGTCATTTTCGGCTTGGCAACTCAAGAGTCAGTCAAAGGCCAGCCGAAGAGTCAGTCTTTAGTTCATTTATTTCGGTCAAGACTTTATTAATTTTTCTGTCATTTTCGAGTTTGTCTCTTGAGCTACTTCGCCTGCTATATAAAGGCTTGTTCCCCTTCTCATTTTCAGCAATTCACTTATCAAATAAAATCTGAGTTTTCTCCTTTGTTCTTTTAGAACTTTTTCGATTCCTTAGGTGGTTAGCCTCTTGAATCTTTTCGGTTTATCAAGTTCAATCCATAGAACTTGACGCAGCCTTCACCCAGTTGTCTCGTTGGGACGTTCAAGTAGTTAAAGGGGCTTAGGGATTTTCGGGAACCTAGTTCTCACGCCTTAACATCCTTTTTCCGCGGATCCAATCAGCCAGCTTAGTCACCCCCTTGTTTCAAGCCTTTCACCGCGAGTTTGGGCCTAAGGATCTTCGGGTTCCAACCCACCCCTTAGCATCTTCTCCGTGAATCCGTTTGGAGTCAAGGATCTATCCATCCGATACCGACCAAGTGTGTGCCGTTCTTTGGGAATTCGTATCACCGGCCATAACAAACAAACTTGTAAGAACAAGGTGGTGGCTTCATCATCAACTGCACCAAAACGAGGGAGAGGTCGACCTAGAAAGATCGTCCAAGGCGTAGAAGAACTCTCACAACCATCTCTTTTAAGTCAGCCAAATGTTGCAGAGGTAAGATCACCCCTTCTATTATTTTTTCTCCTTAAATATTCTGTGTTTCATTAATTTTTAACTTGTTTTGTATAGGATTCTCATGGAGTATTTCATAGCTCTTTCACGGGTGATGATTATATTTGCACCGGACGAAGAGTGGTGGATACAAATACTAATGAAGTTATACCTTCAACAATGTTTCGTCAACATGAACGAAACAAAATGGAAGCTAGGGCGAAGGCAACATAAATAATATTTAGACAAAATGATCTTTTTGTAAAAACAAGATGAGGAGCTTTATTTTGTTTCTAGCTTTATGGGTTTTGAGTAATGTGAGCATTGATGGTATTCTTTTTTACTCTGTTTTAATGATCATTATACTTTTCTCCAGTTTTTATAAATTCAGTTATGATCACAAGCTTAAAAAGTTTAATCTTCTCTCCTTCGATTTTTCTTTGGCAACAAGTTTCCAGACTAAAACGATGCCGTATGTAAAATTACAGAAAACGGTGTGTTTTGGCTTTCGTTAGTGATTTAACAAAAATAGAGTCTAGGGTTTAATTTGCACCAAATTAAGAACTTAGGTTTTAATTTTCACCAGGTTTTTTGTTAGGTTTTTTAACATGAAAAAAAGATTCCTTGGGGTTTTTTTGCAATTTTCCCCACACTTATCAGAAGCACCCATGAATTTATTTAAAAGAGCACGATGCATCACATGAGACGACCGCAAATGGTCCACTTTGCGCCCACAGAGTTCGAGAAACTCTCAAGAGACATGTACATGTGTCACTCATAAGATCAATGATTTATCTTAGGTTGACTCAAACATCAAACCAAATGAGTAGTTTTTTCATCTCACTTCAAACCTTAAAACTATGTCCTATGTAGTTAGTAGATTTTAATAATTTACGCTAAATCCAAGAAACTCGTGATAAAAAAAAGAACCGATAATTCTATGATAAAATCACTAAATTAAAACGCTAAATAAAAGCTTGGTAGTTAATAATGGCTACTTTGAATTTTTTTTTAAAAAGTGTAAGCTAAATATTCTGATTTAATAAAATTAAAACCCTAAATAAAATCATGATAGGGTTATAGGCTTGCATATACAAACAAAAATAAACAAATATAAGTTATTGTCTGAAAAGAGAAAATCACAGAGCAGAGAGTTCGACTTCTTGAGTGGAAGGTCGATACGCTACGAACTTGCTATCAGTTGAAAAAGAGCCTGGATTGAAACATGTTGTTCCCCCAAATTTGCAAACCTTTTGCTCACTCTTGTCACCTAATACTATCTGTTTTACAACAACAACAACAATGATCCTTTGTTTCAAAGAGGGTTTCGTGCTTCCAAACTAAGCAGAGTTCAATTTAGGATAAGAAGATATAAGGATTATACCGTATGAGGAGTTGGGTATAGTCGAAGAGAGTGATCATAGTTCCAGATAATGGGTTGCACCATGAGAGGTAGAGGGCATAGATGGCTCTGATGAGTTATTGTGTAGACAAGCTAAACAAACAAAAATTTTAGAAGTTTCAGATTATCTGTCATTACCCCGAAAACACTTATAAAATTCAAAGTTGGAAGAGAGATGTGTTTACGTGTTGAAAGGGGTCGTCAGTTTCTTCTGAGCAAGGGGTTATTAAGCATGAACGGCGCATCTGGTATAGAAGGTCTTTTCGGAAGAAGACAATCTCTTGGTTGTAGAACTTTACTCTGCATTTTAAAAAGAAAGATCATTACGGCAGCTTTTGTGTGTTTGATCCATATCAATACATCAAATGCTCTCATCATTCAGACCATAGTTCATACCTGCAAGGATTGCTTGAAAATATCGCATTGGGAATAACGTCTTGAATCTCTTTGGTTAGATATTTTGGTAAACCGCATCTTGGCAAGACTGTAGAGGGACCTGTTAGATAATTTTACTTTCTATTAGTCATGTCTTCTCATGGACCCTAGTTGTATTTAGATAGTGGTGGAGATGGTACCTGCGTCATCAGGACCTGGAATGAATAAAAACCGACTATTCTCTTTTAGCCGTGGATGGTCTCCAATCATTCTCCCAAGCTTACCAAACTGTTGCCTGAAATGGATAAATATCATCACGAATATACAAGAACAGTTTTTCCATAACAGTTGAGAAAAATCTAACTATAATGATCTCTTACCTAAGGCTGGAATAAGAACCAAACGATAAGTTGCATGGGCGAGAACAAAAGTTTCCCATGAAAACAAACAAAGAAGGCACTATCTCCACACTTTCAAAACCATCAAGAACCTTTTCCAGCTTCTCGAGAACCTTCTCTACGGACAACACATTTTGGCGATCAAGCAATCTCTTTAAGCACAAAATATTGATGCTAAAATACAATAGTTGGTGCTCCAACTGACCTCTTCGTCATCCAGCCATATGTCAGACAATATGACAAATGTGTCATTAACTGCTTGTTTTTCTAGGTCTGCAAGTCTAATCTGTGATAAGAGGCAAAAAGAACATGTTATTTATGCTGTTATTGCTGTGACTTACCTATGTAACACATCGGACTACAAATTTTACAACTTTCTCAATCCAGAAGTAGAAAACTACGACGACTCAAGGATTACCGTCTCTTCTTTAGTTAGCATGCCACCTCCAAAAAAGTCGTATCCAGAATGTGTCTTTAGTGTTTTATCCCTGTCTTCTAAAGGAGGAAATCCGCATGTAATCACCTTTACCGAAACATGAGAAAAAGCTTTTAGAATTAGAAGAGGACGAGTTAGTCAAAACGATGTATTTTGAACTTTTCATTTAAAACTGAGCTTTGATGCTTTCATTCCGCTGATCGTAACATAAATTTTCATCTTGCATGGAGTCTATAAGTGTTTTTGGAGACTTGTGTTTGTATTGTTGGTCACAGAGGACACCATACACCCGACTTAGTTCTATATTCCCACCTATAACTAACACTTTGATCTCAAGATGAGCAATAAATTAAAATCATAGAACCTAAGCATATTATGCATATATGATATATCTCCCTGGTCTAACAGTAGTCAAAAGTACGTAACTAACTCAGAATGGGGCAGAGGAAGGCGCAGCAGCAAATTAGATGTGCTACCTTGCAGCTCTAGTTTACCTGAAAAATACCGCTCTGCATTTCACCTTCTGCCAAAATTATAGTATTCTCTGTGAAAAATCCTGTGGTTATCTTGTACTGATTGTCAAAGAAAAGTACTCATCGCACAAATAACTCAAATTGCAATCCTTTGATATGCCTTTATCATGTATGAAACTGTAAATATTCTGCGGAGATGCAGTGTCCACGTTTTGCAGATTTTCGATACTACCAACTTAGAAAAAGGATATTGCTTTGGACAAATCAATCTCTACAGAAGCTGAAAGGTCTTCCAGGTAGAAATGTCCATCTTCCAGCTGTGATATCACGCCCATCACCCATTTCCTCCCAATTTGAACTATTAGAGACTGGATTGAAGATATCTACTAGCAAGAACATGCAACAAAAATACTCCTTAGTTTCAGCTTCAACACAAGAACACAACGGAAAACAGGAACATTGAAAACTAAGACCAACCTCATAGTTCTCAAATTGCGACATCTCAGCATCAAATGCTGGCCTAGAAAAATGCTCTGCGCGAGAAACTCTCTGCGACAGCAACATGAATCGTTCCCTGTATACCGATGTTTTCGAAGAAGCCTCACCGTGAATAGGCAGAGTACTCGTATGCCTAGAATCAACATAATACAATTCCAATCAGTGACACAGTCTCAATAACACACTTTCACAATGAAAAATTCTACTAAGTAGAAGGTCTTACTCGATGAACTGCCTCTTAACAGCATCGTATCGGTACTTAGGCACCATAAACGCGTCGATGACAGCCAAGGAAGAACCATTAGAGGTAGATTCCTCCGCAGCGTCATGAGCTCCCAACAAGAGATTAATCACTCTTTGAATTGATTCCGCATCGACTATGGAAGAATTAACTGCAACATTTTTCACACAAAGAATCGATTTAAGCAGTCGAATACGAAGGAAGCAAAATACGCATAAGAGGCAAATCAGTGAGTGTCGTACGATTTTCCTGCTGGAGGTGATCGAGAAGAAGATCGATAGCTTCTCCTTCATCGTCGTCGGGGAATTGGTCGGCGAAGGCTAGAATACTGTCTAGGGCATCCATCTTGAGATTGTACCCTCTGATTTTGAATTTCTTCTGTATCTTCTTCCTCATACTCATTTCTAACTTACTACGAATCCAACACACACTCTCTCTCTCTCTCTCTCTGAATCTGTGAAACCTTTTCGAAAGTCCTCAAATCGGAGGGAAAACGAAAATATATCGACGGCGTTGGTAGAGGCAAAGTGAACACAGAGGTTATCGAAGACGGCGAATGGGCTTTTGGTATGGGTCAGAGTTTTAGATCACTTATGGCCTGTTTAATAAATATAACTTTACTCTCCAATAGAAACATAAATTCAAATTCATCACTCTACAACATTGGATCAGGATTTTTTTTTTGGGTACAACATTATTGTATGATTTTCTTTTTAAAATATCATGTTATTTTAAAAAGTTGTAATCGTTGAAATCTTTTGCTTTCGGTGTTTTAGGCAGTCGTCTAGGTGTTGCCTAGCCATTGTGCGAAAGAATTCTGTTTAGCTTTGTCTTTAGGTGCTGGTTGTAGGTAGAGCATGTTATTTAGTGCGCTCGACGGCGTTTAATTGAGTTTGGTGGTTTATGTGGATTATTGTCATTAATAAACAAAAATGATTACCGCATGTTAAAAGCTAAACCATCTGTAATATAAAACCTCTTAAGATGTTCAGAACATTCCCACAAGGATCCTTATTACGATCTAGAATCGGAGAAGAAGAAGTTGAGAGAGATAAAGTTTGTTGAAGAATATTTTCTCTTATTCCTCAGAAATGTGACCGTTTACAATATATATACAGTTGTAATGTGTAAACCAGTCTAAACCAACATCTAATCTTAATTTACAGTTGAACCAGCAAAAGGAAACTGATACAATCTTAACCGGACATAAACCACCTATAACTATATCCTCCAATAGTCCCCTTCAAGATCAGCTTTGAAAGATATTCTGAAGACTCATCTTGGATTTAAGATGTTCAAATTGGTGAGGAAATATAATAGTGGTTTAGTCATAATGTCAGCCACCTGGTCTTCTGTCGGAACATGTAATGATCTGATGATCCCTTTATCCAATTTCTCCCGAACAGAATGACAATCTGTCTCTATATGTTTAGTACGCTCATGGAAGACAGGATTAGTTGCAATACTAATGGCAGCTGTGCTATCAGAAAAGAGGATATGTGTTGAAGAAGAAGTTACCCTCAAATCTTTAAGCAACTTGATGAGCCAAACCATTTCGCGTGCAGCAAGAGAAAAGGCACACGGTATTCAGCTTCTGCAGTAGAACATGATATGATGTCTTGTTTCTCCGACTTCCAGGAGATAAGTGAAGAACCAATGAACATACACATACCAGTTGTAGAGCGTCGGCTATCTGGACAAGCAGCCCAGTCTGAGTCCGCAAATCCTTTTAGTGTGATATCAGAATCTGCAGAGTAAAACAGTCCTTGGCCAATAGTTCCCTTAATGTACTGCAGAACCTTGTAAACTGCCTTGAGATGAGTCGATCGTGGAGCTGAAGAGTACTGACAAAGCTTGTTAACCGCAAAGGTTATATCAGGCCGAGTGATCGTCAAATACATCAACTTTCCAACAAGACTTCGATACATCTCTCTATCATCCAACAAATCACCATCGGTCTTAGACATCTTCAAGTTAGGTACCATGGGAGTGGAAGAAGGTTTACAGCCTAACATCCCAGCTGAGTTCAATATCTCCAAGGCATACTTTCGTTGACATAAAGAAATGCCTGTAGAACTACGAGCAACTTCCAAACCCAAAAAATACTTAAGAGTGCCAAGATCTCGTAATTTGAAGTAACCTTTCAACTCAAGTGTCAACTGTGTAGCAAGGTCAGGACTAGTGCTGGCAATGATGATATCATCGACATATACCAAAACAGCAATGAAGTTTGTATCATCACAGCCTTTAGTAAACAATGTATGATCCCCATCACCTTTGACAAAGTTCAGATTTAGAAGAGCTTCAGAAAACTTCTTGTACCACTGACGAGAGGCTTGTTTAAGGCCATAGATGGACTTCTTTAACCTCAACACAGCATTCTTTGGTAAAGAGCCCCCCTTTCTCGCAGCATAACCTTCAGGTAATCTCATGAATACCTCTTCTTCTAAATCTCCGTTTAGAAAAGCATTAGAAACATCAAGTTGAGATAGATGCCACTGCTTGGATGCTGAAATCTTCAATAAGAGTTTCACAGTGGTCAACTTCGCAACAGGTGAGAATGTTTCCTTGTAATCCAAACCCTCCTTTTGGGTATACCCTTTAGCAACTAATCGAGCCTTGTATCGCTCAAGACTTCCATCTGCCAAAAATTTTAGAGTAAAAACCCATTTACAGCCTACCGGTTTCTTCCCTGGAGGAAATGTTGTAATATCCCATGTATTAGTGGATTCCATTGCAGTGAACTCTTTATCAACCGCTTCACACCATTATTTAGACTTCTTTGCCTCAGAGTATGATTGAGGGATTGGAATTTTGGTGATATTGTTAATATAAGAGTTGTATGGAGAAGATAAGTGGGAATATGAGATAAAGGATGACATAGGATAAGTACTATTCGACTGTAAGGAATAACAGTGATAGTCTTTTAAGTGGGCAGGTATTTTTCTTTGACGGGAAGATGAATTTGGTGATAAGGAAGGAGTAGAAATTTCTGGTATAATCGGAGAGGAGTTTGAGGAAGATGGAGTGTTACCTGAAGACAAAGAAGATGGTGTGAAGAAATCCGAATCAGCTGTGGTGATCGGATCTTTAACCAAAGGGAATATGTCTTCATGAAATGTAACATTCCGTGAGATGAATATCTGATTGCTTTCTAGATCCATTAGCTTATATCCTTTGTATCTTGAAGGATAACCCAAGAATAAGCATGCCCTTGACCTTGGCTGAAATTTGTGTCTCTGCTTTGGTGAAGTGGAATCATAGCATAAGCAGCCAAAAGTACGGATCTGATCATAAACAGGAGCATGTCCAGTAAGAATCTCATGAGGAGTCTTGTTTTGAAGCAGAATAGAAGGTGTTCTGTTTATAAGAAACACGGCTGTCAAAATACAATCTCCCCAGAATTGTAGAGAAACCCCTGACTGAAACAACAATGCTCGAGCTACGTTCAGAATGGTTTGGTGCTTTCGTTCAACTACAGAATTCTGCTCCGGAGTCTCAGGACAAGAATGGAAAGATTTGATACCCTTTTTTTGATACAAATCTGTGAATTTTAATTCCGGTGCATTGTCTGATCTCACAGCTTTAACTTTGGCAAAGTATTGATTCTCAACATGTTTGATGAAATCTGGGAATACTGTAAGAACCTCTGACTTCGTCTTAAGCAAATATACCCAAGTAGCACGTGAGTGATCATCCACTATAGTAAAAAAATATCGATATCCATCAATAGTTTCAACTGAAAATGGTCCCCAAATGTCAATGTGTAACAACTCGAAGTTTTCATTACAACGATTATTTGGAGAAGGGAAAGAGAGTTTCTTCTGTTTGGCAAGATGACAAACATGACAGAAAGCTGAATTCTTATTCTTGTGCTTGGTAGTTCCCAAAGCATCTGAGATAACATCCAACCTTGAGAAAGATGGATGACCGAGCCTCTTGTGCCAAACTCCAACATCCACAACTGCATTCACTGAGACAGATTCGAACATTGTGTCAAGCACATAGAGGTTTGCTATTCGCTTACCCTGTCTAATCGTCAACTCCCTGGTATGATCCTGAATTTCACAAGACGTTTTGTCAAACACTACTCTTGAACCAACATCTGTAGTCAGGGAACTAATGCTGAGAAGATTCAGTCAAAATTCAGGGATAAACAACACATTTCTCAAAAGAAGATGTTTGTTTATTTGAACTGAACCAATTCCACTGATCTTAACAGTTGATCCTGTTGGCAAGTTTACAAAGCTAACAACAGAGGTGTCAAGTGAAATGAAGTGTTTTCTATCATATGACACATGATGTGTGGCTCCAGAGTCAATCACCCAAGAACCATGGCTAATGGTTTGGTGAGAGACTGTTAGAATGCCGACAAAACGAAATGTAGAGGAAGAGAATTGAATACCCGAGGGAGCTGTGTTTGATTGTTGGGACACATTTGCAGAGGAACTGTTCACTTGATGAGGTTGTAGCTGAGAGCTGAACAAAGCAATGAACTGTTGAATCTGGTCTGCACTGAGATTACCAATGAGCCCTTCCAAATTTGGTTTAGTAGCTTCAGTAGAAGACATCGTCACCTGAGCAGTAACAGGTTGTTGTTTCTGTGCCTGAACAGATGATTTTCCCTTCGGAGTGTAACCAGAAGGAAATCTATGCTTCTTGTAAACCCACTTTGTTGCAAAAAGAACATATGGGACGACCTTTGTTAGGACCAGTCTGAACATAACAAATCATTTCAGAGTGATCATTCTCAGATACCTGAAATGCAGCAGGAGGAACAACCGTAGTGAAACTTCTTTGACTATCATCTTGGTCAAGAATGTTGTACACTTCAGCGAGACTCGGAAGAACTTTCTTCATGATTATCTGTCTTCGAATGATTGCATATGATTCATTCAACCCAGCCATAAACTTGACTATCTTGGCTCTCTCTGCCTTCTGTTGCAGACGAGCACCTTTACCACAAGTACAAGGTTCATCGGCTTCCTCAGTACTTTCTAAATTACTCCACAAAGTCTTAAGAGTAGTGTAGTAATCAGAGAGAGACATGAATCCTTGGCGAAGATCTTGAATCTCCTGAGTGAGATTGAAAGTCCGAGGGAGGTTAGTCATGTGAAATCGACTATGCAGATCACGCCATATATCTGTAGCATCATTGAGCCTGAGAACACTACGATAAATCTGAGGCGAGACAGAATTCAACAACCAGGATTTTACCATACTGTTGCATCGAGACCAGATACGAAATCGAGGATCGGATTCTAAAGGACGCGGTAAAGTTCCATCAACAAATCCAATCTTATTCTTCGCATCAAGAGCAATACACATAGCAGCATTCCAATCATCATAGTTAGATCCATCAAGACGAAGAGATATGATCTGCAAACCTGGATGATCTGCGCTATGCATATAGAACGGAGATTGACTCGGATCTTGTGAATCAGACATTGCAGTGACTTGCGAAGCTCCGGAAACTTCAGTTTGAGCTACCAGAGGTTGAATCGGAGGAAGATCTGCAATATTGGAGGTAGATCGAGTCGATTTGCGACCTGAACTCGTCGTGGCTTTCGAACGAGTCGATCGACGGGGAAGAGATTTGACAGACACCATTACAGCTTCAAAATGAACCGTAGAAACCGAAAATGGAGCTCAAAATAGGAGAATCAAAGAAGAAACTAGAGCTTTGATGGCTCTGATACCATATTACGATCTAGAATCGGAGAAGAAGAAGTTGAGAGAGATAAAGTTTGTTGAAGAATATTTTCTCTTATTCCTCAGAAATGTGACTGTTTACAATATATATACAGTTGCAATGTGTAAACCAGCCTAAACCAACATCTAATCTTAATTTACAGTTGAACCAGCAAAAGGAAACTGATACAACCTTAGCCGGACATAAACCACCTATAACTATATCCTCCAATAATCCTCTCTAAACTGTTAAAAAATATAAGGACATCATTGTAACATCCATATCCCAGGCTTCCTAAAAAAACCGGAGAAATCGATAGGTTGGCCATCTAACCACATTCGGTCAGACGCCTGGTTTGGTCCAGATGGTGAGCCTCAGGTCTGCCAGGATCGAAAACGCCCAGGTAACAATCAACAACATAGACTTAAGCTGATCTTTCACCTACACCTGATAAGACAAGGGAAGAGGAGGGGTGAGTAATGGGGATTACTCAGTGAGAACCAGACCAGACTCCCTTCCCACTCATTTATTTCCAACCAACATGTCAAGAATAAATCCAACAAGCAACACACAAGCAACACACAAGTATCCTAGCGATGCACAAACAACTAGCAAGCAATTGTGATGTCTCCAACCTTGCCAGGTCACACAGACAGGCACTGCCAGGTCACACAGCGGGCTCTATATCGCCAGATCACAAAGACAGGCACCAGGTCACACAGACAAGTTCAACATTGCCAGGTCACACAGACAGGCTTCCAGTCATATAGACTCCGGAAGGATCGGCGTACCTTCCCCCACCGTTGAACTACCGCTTTAGTCACACAGACAGCAATAGCCCAGCAAACAAGTCCATACCTCGGCACATCACCACCGAGATGAACACCTGATCTAGCTACACTACCAATCACTAACCACACATCAGGGTGAACAATCAAATATGCTAGTTCTTCCTCTAATGAGATCCTATATCATTTCTTCAGATTTACACATGGATCTAGCTAGATGCACAAGAAAACAGCCTATGCTCATCAGATCTAGACCTCACACACCAGAATAAGACAAATGAATAAAAAGAAGACCCTAGATCTAATCCTCACCTTAGCAACAAAGTAGATCTGGACACCCGATACAAAAACGACGATATCTCCTGGCATAGATCTCCGATATGGATGAACTCGGTCTCCTTGGAAAGCTGACACTCGGGGCTACAGATTGATAGGTAGTTCGTCTCGTGGATCCACACGGTTCTCCGGGAAAACGTCATGGAAGGAGGCGGCGGCGGCTAGGGTTTAAGAGAGAAGAAAGAGGGAGCGAAGCTGATGGGAGAGGAGAGAGCAGCGGCAAAGGGAGAGAGGAAGAGAAAGAGAGAGAGATAGAGGGAGAGAGCCACGGTGAGAGAGAGAAATAGATGATGGCGTGGCTGAGAGAAAGAGAAGAGAAGATGAGAATGTGGCTAGGGTTTCCCAAATAGAGAATGAGAGATTAGAGAGGTATTTATAGTTAGGGTTAATTCAGATAAGCTAGGTTAATTTAGATGGACTGGCTTAATGGGTTAGATTAATGGGCTCGCAGGAGACTAAAAAAGAGATTAAAGATGGGCTTAATTAAGAAAAATGGTTTAATTTAAGTAAACTGAAAATTGATTTATCGTAACAACCGACCCGGCGGGTCGGGGTGTTACAATCTTCCCCCATTTAATGGGATTCGTCTCCGAATCCTAAGAGAGAAGTTCCCGAAAGGAAATTCGAAAAGGCTAAAGACCAAGGAAAAATAAAAGCACAAGGGACAAGAGGAATCTTGGTCGCAGGAGGAGAAGGAAATAAGAAATGAATCAGGAAATGGAAGCAGGAAATGAAATGGATCTAAAAGGAAAAATCAGAAATGGAATCAGAATGAAAAACAGGAGTGAAGAATTCAGAAGGAGATTAGGAATGGAACCACAAGGAATAATGGCACCAGAGAGGATAGAGGCTGAGAGGACAAAGGACAAAAATGAGGCCAAAAATGGAGCAAGAAAGAAATTAGAAATTGGATTAGAAGGAAAGGCAAAAATAATGTCAGAGGTGGAATCAAGCGGAAAGGCTGAGATGGAATCAGAAAAGACTCAGAACAGGAATTAGAAGTGAACCATGGCACCAGAAAAGATAATGGCTAGGAAATAAAAAGTAGAAGGAGCCATAGGGCACATGGCGCCAAAAAAGAATTGAAGGCTAAGGGTTTAGAACGCAGAGTGATCAACAGAATCGTGAAGGAGGGAGTGTTTAAGGTATGATGCAATAAAACACTTTGAATAAAAGCCAAAAACCATTTTATTAATGTGATAAGGAGGAGTAGAACATTTTCTTTTTTTAAAAAAAAAAGAAAAATGAAAGAACACCAACATGGAATCTAACTAATTCCTATGATATCCTAAAAGCATTCAATAATTGAAACAAACAAATAAAAATAAAGTTCCACTCCTATGAAAACATTTTTTTTTAAATACAAAAATAGAACAATCAGAGGAAGGACCTTCTTCTGGTTCACTACCAGACGAAATGACGACCAGCTCTTTGCTGAAATTCACTTGAGGAAAAGAAGTGAACTTCTTCCGCGCAGGTTCTTGGGTCTTGAACAGAGGTCTAAGGTAAGAGGAAGGAAGAGAAGGAAAAAGAAATATATTGGTTGATATTGCTGAGCAGGATTGGATACACACTAAGGCCACCGTGAAATCCTCTGAATCCGAATAAGAGTGTGAATTTTCCAAAGGTATTCAAGCACATCTGTTCTCTTTGGATGACACAGCTAGGTTCCTCGTCATTCCGAGATCGAACTCGCCTGACTTTTTACAGTCTGACAATTTCTATGGACTCTTGCGACGCCTGCCTTTTAATACCTTAACTATGTAGACCAGGTCTGAACCTAATCATACATGTTGATGGCTGCTATAAAACCAAAGATTGCATAGTCAGGACTGGCATCGCACGGTGTGGTAGTTCCAGAACAACCACCTTGGTACAGTCTGAACCACACCAATAACCAATCTTGCCTAGAGGCAATTTTGTTGCAACTCCAAAAGCAGACTTAAACTACCACATGGTTAAAGACATAGCCCTCTTCCATGCGGTTTCTCGCGTCCTGAACCTGGCCCCTAACAACAAACAAGAAAGAGGATAGATGAAACTATAAGGCCAGCCGTCTATAAGTTGTTGGTTGTTCTAGGTTTGAAAACATTTTAAAACTTTTTTAGTAAAAATGTTTTCACAAAAATATATATATATATATATATATATATATATTTTTTTTTTTTGTAAAACACGGGCGCGACCTCCTAGGACAGAACTAGGAGATCTCCCTAGGCTCTGATACCATTTGTAACATCCCTATCCCAGTCTTCCTAAGAAAACCGGAGAAATCGGGCATGTTAGGTTGGCCATCTAACCACATTCGGTCAGACGCCTGGTTTGGTCCAGATGGTGAGCCTCAGGTCTGCCAGGATCGAAAACGCCCAGGTAGCAATCAACAACATAGACTTAAGCTGATCTTTCACCTACACCTGATAAGACAAGGGAAGAGGAGGGGTGAGTAACGGGGATTACTCAGTAAGAACCAGACCAGACTCCCTTCCCAATCATTTATTTCCAACCAACATGTCAAGAATAAATCCAACAAGCAACACACAAGCAACACACAAGCATCCTAGCGATGCACAAACAATTAGCAAGCAATTGTGATGTCTCCAACCTTACCAGGTCACACAGACAGGCACTGCCAGGTCACACAGACAGGCTCTACATCGCCAGGTCACAAAGACAGGCACCAGGTCACACAGACAAGTTCAACATTGCCAGGTCACACAGACAGGCTTCCAGTCATATAGACTCCGGAAGGATCGGCGTACCTTCTCCCACCGTTGAACTACCGCTTTAGTCACACAGACAGCAATAGCCCAGCAAACAAGTCCATACCTCGGCACATCACCACCGAGATGAACACCTGATCTAGCTACACTACCAATCACTAACCACACATCAGGGTGAACAATCAAATATGCTAGTTCTTCCTCTAATGAGATCCTATATCATTTCATTTGATTTACACATGGATCTAGCTAGATGCACAAGAATACAGCCTATGCTCATCAGATCTAGACCTCACACACCAGAATAAGACAAATGAATAAAAAGAAGACCCTAGATCTAATCCTCACCTTAGCAACAAAGTAGATCTGAACACCCGATACAAAAACGACGATATCTCCTGGCATAGATCTCCGATATGGATGAACTCGGTCTCCTTGGAAAGCTGACACTCGGGGCTACAGATTGATAGGTAGTTCGTCTCGTGGATCCACACGGTTCTCCGGGAAAACGTCATGGAAGGAGGCGGCGGCGGCTAGGGTTTAAGAGAGAAGAAAGAGGGAGCGAAGCTGATGGGAGAGGAGAGAGCAGCGGCCAAGGGAGAGAGGAAGAGAAAGAGAGAGAGATAGAGGGAGAGAGCCACGGTGAGAGAGAGAAATAGAGGATGGCGTGGCTGAGAGAAAGAGAAGAGAAGATGAGAATGTGGCTAGGGTTTCCAAAATAGAGAATGAGAGATTAGAGAGGTATTTATAATTAGGGTTAATTTAGATAAGCTAGGTTAATTTAGATGGGCTGGCTTAATGGGTTAGATTAATGGGCTCACAAGAGACTCAAAAAGACATTAAAGATGGGCTTAATTAAAAAAAATGGTTTAATTTAAGTAAATCGGAAATTGATTTATCGTAACAACCGATCCGGCGGGTCGGGGTGTTACAATCATAAACAAAACGAAACTGAGATTTGTGACTAGAGGACCTACGCAAAAAAGAGGATGAAGCTATGATATATCCGCTCTCGTTGTTAAGCCAATATTCATGGATAAAATGTCCATCACCAAAACAAATAGTGAAGAAGGAAAAGGATTATCTTGCCTCAATTTTTTTTTCTGGCCCACCAAATTGCTATTAAGCGCAATTGAATAATAATAACACTTACAAATTCAGTGACAGGTTGAAGAGATAAAAAAAACAAGTAAATATAAAACAAGTTCTACTTGTCAAATTGGCAGCAATACATATCTCTGAAAATTTAAGAGTTTTTTGATGAAAACATAAAATAAGATGAATATCTACATACCAGCACAAACACAAGTTATAAGCCTAAGACTTTAGAAATTAAAATATAAACAAATGGTCTGAATTGACATACTCTTCAAAAGCATCGCAAGCCTACTTATTTTTTAGTGGCATTCAATCATGTTCATACATCACAAAATATCCTAAACCTGATCAAATCAAGAAAAAATGTTTTAAACAACAAATAAATAAAAAAATGTTTTAAACAACAAATACAGAAACATTTCATACATTCAGAATCTTTAAGAGATATTCAAAACGTGATCTTTGGAAGTTTAAGATTCAGCCATTCAGAAAAACCTTCTTATCTATTACGAATCCTTCCTGAAATTTAGGAAGGTCTTCTGGAATTGAAAATTCAGATAAGGGTTATTAGTATTTTAGGAAGGATATCCTAAAATCATTCTAATAAATTTTTCAGGGGAAGACTTGTCCATGTTTGTACATATCTAGGAATTAACCCGCATATTGTACGGGTAATGTTTTTTCAAAATTGTTTTTAAATTTAATTTTAATTTTTTTTTGTTAAATTAAAATTGGTGACAAAAATCTTTTAACAAAAAATATAAACAAATAAAATTGGTGGCAATTAGATAATAATACATATATAAATATCACAGAACCGATATTTACTTGTATATATATTATCAAATAAGATTTTAAGCTAATTTTGTTATGCAGTTTAATTGTTAGTAATTTTTAAACGTAAAAGTGATATGATGTTAACATACATATATATATATATACTTATATACATACCAACATAGATTAGAATCTAAATATATATATATATATCTAGATAATAAGAATTTAATTGTGAATATTTTATTAGAGATCAAACTATCATATCCAGTTAATGAAGTCTATAATATGTGTTAATAATGATTATATATAGGATTGTCAAAGTAAACAAACCCGTCTACTTAATTTATTTTGCAATTTAATAAAATATTTTTTTGAACAACCCGTAAAAAATACAATATAAATTTTGAAAACATATTTCAGTTTTTTTCTATAAAAATAATTGAATTGATTTTTAAAAATTATCAAATTGATTATGAAAATAAAAATGAAAAATATTGGAAAAATTCAAATAGATTTTTTATATATATGGATTGATATTATAATAGATCATGCCCGCTAGAAGACAGGAGAGTTTACTCACCGTCATTTGGTTGGCGTAGTATTCTTGCCGGAAAACCCTTTTTAAAGCTTGGTTTGAGGAAGACTATTGGTTCGGGCCTTAATACTAGAGTCTGGAGTGAACCGTGGATCCCGGATATGCCAGCCAGACCCGCAAGAGCTTCAGTCGGGATAGGCTATCGCCACCCTCAACTCATGGTTCATACTTTTATTAGACGAGATACTAAAGAGTGGAATGTTCCCCTCCTTCATGAATTCTTCCAACCTGAGGATATCCCTCTTATCCTTGGGTTGAGACCTAGTCGTAATTTTTCCCTTGATGGGTATGCATGGAATCACACAAAATCAGGAACTTATACGGTGAAATCCGGATATGTTTTAATCCGAGAGTTTAACTTACGTGGAAACCCGGAGGAAGCGATAGAACCAAGTATCACTTGCCTCCAAAGTCACGTTTGGAAAGTCCGCACAGCGAGGAAACTAAAACATTTCATGTGGCAAGCGCTCTCAGGATGTGTGGCAACTTGTGAAAATTTAACTTATAGACACCTTGGCAATGATAGGAGCTGCCCTAGATGTGGAGGCCCTGAGGAATCTATCAACCATCTTCTTTTTGAATGTCCCCCGGCTTTACAAGTTTGGGCTTTATCGGACTTCCCGTCCCTTCCGGGCTTCTTCCCGTGTAGTTCTATTTACCGAAATATGGACTTCCTATTTTGGAGAACAAAAGAAGTAGGTCTAGTTGAACCACATAAAGACATTTATCCTTGGATCATATGGTTCATATGGAAAGCAAGAAACGATAAACTGTTTAACGGAAAAGATACTTCAGCGGTGAAAACACTCCAGTTAGCTTCACTCGAAGCAGAAAGCTGGAGGATAGCGAACCAAAGAGAATGTGAGGAAGAGACTGAGGTCCCACAGGCTCACGACAACTCTTATACCCCGCCTTTAATACCCCGAATCCCAAACTGCCAAATCGATGCTTCTTGGATTGACCATGGTTTAGTTAGTGGACTAGGGTGGAGCTATAAGGACATTATGGGACAAGAGGTTTTTGGACTCCAAGGATGCCGCAAAAGTATCTCATCATTACATGCGGAGATGGATGCTCTTCTTTGGGCTATGCTATGCCTAAAAGATAAACACATTTTAACGATACAAATTGAGACAGATTGTTTGAATTTAATTGAAATGATTGAGAATCCGATCGATTGGCCGGCTTTCACTTCAGAATTAGACGCCTTCCAACATCTTCGAGAGACATTTTCGGCTTTTAACATCATTCATATACCTCGAGCTTTAAACGTCCGAGCTGATTCTCTCGCTAAAGAAGCTCGAGTACGTGGTATCATATTCTCCCATATAAGTCAGACAGAATCGGTGGAGGTGACTTTCCGGAATCATCATCCTACCGATCAAGACGTGGCTTAGTAGATGGGTAGTCGACAAAAAAAAAATATATATATATATGGATTGATTATTATTTAAAATAATATAATATATTTGAATAAGTGAAAAACTAAATACACTTTTGATTTATATCCATATATATTCAAAACAAATATGTGAGTTCTGTATTTAACTATCTCTTATGGAGGAATATTTAACTGAGTTTTTTCTATTTGTAAAGTTTATTTATGTAATATCTTATAAGTAAAAGTTTATTTATGTAGTATTTTATAAATAAATATTTATTTATGTAAAATATTCTGTAATATCTTACAAACAAAATTTCATTTATATAAATGTCTACTCAAATAATAATATAGAGATTACATGTATAATAAAAAACTTTCAAATAAGTCGATAATGCATATACTAAAACAAACTATTGAGACTTGTTTGTCAATAAAACAAAATACATAAATAGTTCAAAGATCTTCTTGAAGTTCTAACGTTTCATGAAGACATTCCTCACTACAAGAGAACAATCGATTTCCAACGATCCATTACGACAGTTTGAAAATCGTTGCAAATTTATGACGGTTTGACGATGATATGACGACCAAAAAACTAATTGTCGAAAAATCGTCGTAGAAATTAGTCGTCGAAAATTCGTCGTAATATTTACGACACATTACGACGATTTTCCGTCGATTCAAGCGAGCGTTTATTGTCGATGCCAAATAGTCATAAAAACTATGTAAAATTACGACGTTCGGTATCTTTTTGAGAAGAATCCCCAAAATACATTAATTGTCGATTTCTTTGGTGCTTTTATCCCTAGTTTCTTGTCAAACGTCTTAGATATGATGTTGACGTTGGCTCCAGAATCGCATAAACAATATGTGAACTTGATTCCTGAAATAAAACATTGGAAAGAGAAACGTTCCGGATCATCAGCTTTGGTAAGCCTTTGAAACGGAGGACGTTGGGATACCTTGAAGGCTGGTTCCTTTTTACTTGAATTAAATGTGAGTATTTACTATGTTTTTATGTGCTTATTTCTTAAGTGATGCTTATTGACTCGTGTTTTCTTTTTCTGCTAACATTTTGGTAGTTATCTGTTGTCTACATGTAGACATTGCAATCTATTTGGTACCTACATTGGAGCAGCTAGTTAGTTAGATGCCTTAGTTCCTTCAGATGTTTTGAAATCTGTTCTGTGTGAATTACAAGTACTTATAATTGTCGTACTCGCTTTCTGTTTAATGTTTCTCTTATACTATGTGACGAGTGTGAAAATGTGAAATGCAACATCATATAACTTTTTAGGAGGGGAGTAATTAGTTGATAATAGATTTTGATTTGATGTTATTTCCTTTAAATGGGTTTTCCTTCATGATTTACCAAAAGAGTGTGACAAATGTAGGAATAGGATCGGTTCTTCCTCCTCTTTTTCCATCTCATTGTCGAATGAACACATTAGCAATGAGGGAGTCTATTTTCTTGAGCATGGTGAATGGTCTACTAGTAGCTCCGATATTCTACATAAACTTTTTTGCGGTTATCTCAACTTCTCTCTTCAAGCACATTAAGTTGTAAAATATTGGACTGATACGTATGCAGCTGAGCACCCAAGCCAATCCTCTACAAATACAAGAAGAGAAACAGTGTGCAAAAAAACCTAGTCAGGTCAGCAGTTTCATTCCAAGAAGAGTATGAGTGGGATTTTACTAGGAGTGCTTCCTAGTATTAATTATGTTAAGGTTAGAATTGAGAAAAAGATCATCAACGATTTGGTGAACGTTGTAAAAAGGAGGAGAGAGACTCCAGAAACTGTTCTCTCAAATCGTGTATTTACCTTTTTCATAAAAGAAGATTGATATGGAGAAGAACAGATACAAATGTATAAGGGATTTGGTAACAAAATGCCACCAAAGAAGACTGATATGGGGAAGGTTGCGTCACGAAAGAAAACTAGATGAGGTTGAAGCTCAGTGTGCTTGATCGGCTAGAAGCAAAAGCCAAAATATGTAAGCTAACATCAAGTTTTGGTTATATCCATCTCTGATGACAAGAGAGTCAAGAAAATAGAAATGTTGAGAAAACAAGAAACCAAGAAACATGAATAACCGAAAGAAAGAAGAAATGCAATCTAGTGACTAAAGCAAATAACAAACTAAGAAAAGAGATAGCAAAACGAACAAATGACAGCACTTCCAGACGATTATCCTCAAGAGACAGAAACCTTTGGGAAACACATTATATTCTCAACATGATCCGTTACAGCCCATATTGTAAGAATATCACTTGGCCTTACTCTTAATAACGACGTTGGAGTCTGGATTTCAACTCTTCTTCGAATCTTTTGTTCCGGGTCATAATAATAAACATCTAAAGTAAACTCACTGAGATATTCTCTATGGACTATAACGATTTCACCACCAGGATTTGTGACACCCGCAAATCTGATATCCCAAGTTGATAAATCTTGAAGCATGGAACCAAAAGTAATCTTCAACCATTCTTGTTTCTCGGCATCCTCCATAACCCACATGTCCACATCCTCGTCGTTGATGCGACATATGCATCCTAACTTCCCTTGGTAGTTTACAAGAGTCGTATCTTTATCGTCAAGTGGCAGATTTTCGGGAATCTGAACAAGTTTGAATTTATCAGACCTAAGATGGAAACTCATCAAAACATAACTCCAGTTCTTTTTCGACTTTGCTCTGTAATAGATGACACCGCTGATGCAAACTGCTTGTTCACATGGCGATTGATGGCCAATGTCGCATTCGATGTCCCACCACATGTTTAAGGAATCTTCCAATATGAAAACTTTACAACACTCCTTCTGATAATAACGTGGTAGACACAATACTTTGTATTGATTCTTGAAAGGGTCGTACCCGAATAAGAATGAGCAGCTTGTGGGTAAACGCTCAATGGGTAAGAAAACAGTTTTAGTACTAGTGGTAGGGTTGTGTATTTTGAACTGATTAGACCCTTGAAACCAAAACCCTATCAAACCACGTACATATTGAAACGTTGCCCTACGTACTTTTCCGTTTCCAAAGACTTTCTCATGGTAGAGTTGTTCTTCGTTTGTGATTTGACGTTGAAGGTAAGTATACGAGAAGATGGAGAAAGTTTCGTGTGATGAAAAAGCCCTCAAAGTACTTTGATCAGTTAAACACTGAGTCATGCGATGGAAGATGAAGTGGGGATCACGCGGTCGTTGAGTTACGATCGAGTCATTTACTATTATAAACTCTCTGATGATACTTGCCCATCGATACGAGACGCAATGAAACCTCGCCAGAGACTTTGTAGGAAGTTTCTTTAGTATCTCTAACGTTATATCCAGAGGGAGATTGATTTTTTCGGATCTTTTTCTGGCCATGATCTCATGACTCATGGAGGTGAAGCTTCAACGCAGCTGCGATGTAGAAGAGCTTGTGTGGTGGCTTCTTCTCTTCCTTTTTTTTTTTCGTAAACCCTAATTAACATATACATATATACCTTTCTCAATTGTGGTGTTTTTTTTTTTTTTTTTTTGTCATCAAAGTGGTTTGTTGTGTTTTAACTAAAATATATGATAATTACTATTTTTGTCGTAGATATGATAAATATCCTTTCTTGGTTGTAGAAGGAAAAAAAGAACGGAAGGGAGACAGTTTGGAAATCATAAAACAGACAACCTGGGTTAAAAATTACATAATTATATAGAAATTACACAATGCCCACACACCTCTATGATACACAGTCCCCAAAAAAGCTAATACACCTCTAAAATCCTCACCTTTCTAGTCACTTCTGTTGTGTCCTCATACCACAGATAAATCAATACTAGGAAAAACGAAAGAACATTTTTTTTTTTGAACGAAAGAACATATATAGAAGACAAACAAATAAATGAACAAAAACCCTTTTGACCCAACAACTACTCTCTCCCTCAACTACTAATCACCACCTCCAAAATCATCCGACCTGACTTCCTTTACCCCTCCCATCATCTGTCCAATATCTCAACAAAAAACCCTCATCGATTCTCAGTGAGCTCTATCTCGCAAGCGATGATTGTTGATCAAGATTGGTTTTGGTTGGATCTGTACAAAAACAAGAGGATCATCATCAAGAGGCGGCTATCGGGAGAAGAAGTATGTCATCTCGCACGAGAGTCTCTTTTTTGTGAGGGGTTTTATATCCAAGCAAGAGACCCACGGTCATTTGGTGTTTGTGGTCGTCCTCTGGTTGGTGTTGGTGGTCGATTTGCGTTCAACTCCTGTAAAATAAAATGCTCATTTACGACAGTTTTTGTGATAATATAAAGGATTTAAAATTTGTTTGTTAATTAAAACACCTGCATCCATGTGTCCTCTATATGTCTTTCTGGTGAAGTTTCAGGTGATGTTATTGCTGGAGGCAACGGATGGATAAGCTTAGGAACCACCACAAGATCTCTCCCCAACACCAAGATAGCCCCGGCATTGTTTGCAGTACCTGAGACGAAGAATATCAATATATCATTTCATAAGAGACTTGGTTGTTTTGACCAGCTTAGTAGTGTATTTTCAGTTCCATAGACATACCACAATAGTTTGTTGCCGAAAAGAGCGTTATTAAATGCCCCTGAGCGAATCGCTCAAATCCGTCCATCACACATTCATGCGCACGTACAATCAGTTGAAGATCGTTGTTGTTACAGAACTCCATGACACGATCAGGCTGCAATTTCCAATTTCTTGGTTAAGTAACATAACCGGCAATAATACTTATGGAAGCGAACAGTATCATTGTCTAACAAGCCCACGAATAAGTCAAGATTCTTAACGTTGAGAATTAGTTCAATGCGAAAAGTATGAAAGAACCGAAAAGACCACTCACCCCGAAAGTAACCAATCCAGGGCCTCGAGCATTGGGTCTTAAACCTTCGACACTGTCATTTTCAGTTGGATCGGACCTAACAGATGGCAAATTGACATGCTAGTGAGAGATTGACCAAAGAAAAAAGAAAAAAACTAGGATGATATATAGCGTTCAAAATTGAACTGACCATAGCAAATCCATAAGCACAATTGAGCCTGCTTCCATGGTAATTGGACGCTGGATATTTTCTATCTGTTCCACATGATTTATCGACCGACCAATTCCCCCGTGCATACAGATAATTTTCTTCTCGATCAATGCAGCCAGAGGTAGCCAATTGAATAAACGGTTTATTCGGTGCCACACCCAGATTCCATCACGTTCACCCTGAAAAGTAGCCACGACATGAGACCTAAAAGTGGAAACAATTAAACACGAGATTCACAAAGATGAGACATTTACCATTCGCTCAATACACTCTATCCGGAAACCAAAAAGGGCATTAATATCGGCGGCTTCATGGTTTCCACGAATTAGATGTACGTTATGCTGGTATTCAACCTGCAGTGTCAGCCATACAATGTCACACCTTTTTCTATCTAGCGTTTATAATACCAGAATAGAGACAGGATTAACATGGTGTTCTTATAACTACCTTTAACGCAAGCAGAAGTGTAATTGTTTCTAGGCTGTGTTGGCCACGATCAACATAATCCCCTAAGAAGAGGTAATCGATGTATCTGAAAAACCATTAATTCACACAATCAGCAATGTCAAACCAACTATAGCGATCGAGAAAGTAGTGATCATATTGCATTAGACACATACGATATGTCTCCAGCTGTTGATGGTGAACCATATTCATCAAAAAGACGCATGAGATCCCCAAACTGACCATGCAAGTCACCAAATATCTTAATAGGCGCTTTAAGCTGTAACACAGTGGGTTCGCTTGAGAAGATACGCTCTGCACTGTCGCAAAGATCAGCTATTTCATTGCAATCCAAGAAAAACTGGCGTCGTACAGGAGGCTTCCACCCACGAGGCTTCAACAGATGAGCTACAACCTAAGAAAACAGAGTTGTGACTTCATTAGAAAGCATTGAATAGTCACCATGCCGGGACCACCTAGTCGAAGCTTTAAGGGTAATGCAACTCTATAGTATCTTACTACACTTCTTATTCCTATGAGAACAACCAAATGACTGGTGCCAGAGCAAGAAAATTTCTCGTCAATGGTTCAAGCAAGCAATCTCTTGCACCAAATTGTACAAAATGATCATATAAATCCATTCAGGAACATAATGCTTTCTTGCAATACTTCATTTGAAGGACAAAAGTCTCTACCTTTTTCGGAACACTATTGATCGACTGCTGCCGATCTAATAATTTCCTTGCTGCTGTTGCACTTTCGGGTGTCCCATAACTAACACGGCGTCCCTCATTTTCAAATTGATCAATAGATAACTGTCTAACCATTCCACCTAAGGCTCCACCCGTTTCTGCAGCAACCACCACCTTACAAAGTTCCAGAAATAACAAGTATTAGCACTTATAATTAGAGAAGCACAACACTAGCAAAAGAGAGACATGATGCTCGAAATATGTTTCTAAACTTCAAATTTTACTTAATCTATTAGTTTGACTCACAGCTCTGTGATGAAGTCGAACCCCTGCAGGGATAACACTGTTTGATACCGCAGAATCAGGCTTAATTAATGAGGAAGAAGGTTTTCCACTGGGTGTAGCCTCAGCACCACGATCCCTATCTGGGAGTTCAACTTCACCGTTGACCTGTCGTGCCTTCGCAGCTGCTAATGTTGCACTGATAGCCTCGGCTTCCGCAGCGGATGCTTCAACGAGATATTCAACACCCTTGCTTGTTCTCCTACAATGTTGGTAATATTTTTCGTAACAGAATGCAGAGGCGCGTTAACAATGCGACAAAGCAAACATTAAGACGCTAACCTGGTTCCTGGAACCATTGCATTTTCTGTGCTTATATCAGTATACATATCCCCGTTTACAGGCGGAGCAACAGGGCTTCCCAACACAACAGCGTCAGGAGCTGATTCCGGTAGCTCCCCTGTCCTTTCATCAGAAAATCCATATCTTCCAGGTGAATGGCCAGGTGGCGAGTTTGTTGTTGCAGCGGCAGCAGCGGCATGAGAGGCAGCAGATGTTGTTTCCGCAGCAGCAAGATCCTCAGCAACCAATAGGTCATCAAGTAACACTCCTAGAGTGTTAACAGAAATACACAATATTGTAAAGTGTTGCAGATATGATTTGAAAAAAATGCAAAGGTTAGTATAGGCACTGATATTTGGTGAGGAGAGAAACTCTATAATGTTTCGACTAATTACTGTTGATAAATAAAGTCCCAGACTTCCACAAACGATTAAACTACCTATTTAAAAAAGCGTAATCCACTGGCAACTCGATGAAATATTTTGCTAAACTAACAGAATCATTGGACTCTCGGAAACTATGAAAACGGTTCGCTCTCATGGACAAACATGTAATGGTATATCGACTATAACAGCTGTCAAGCTTTTTTCGTTACCTCCACGCAAACCACCATAGATAAATATCAAATCACCCACCGCAGCTGCAGCATGCCTGCAACGCCTAGTCAGCTCAACAGAAGCATCACCCCCAGCTGCATCAGCACTATACCTACCAGTTCTAGGACTAGTAACAACCGATTTTGTATCACACCAAACACCTGCTGCAGTATCCAAAACTGAACAAAACGAAAAAAAAAAAGAGAACCAGTCAGAGAAGCTTAGATGAACACATAGGCTATGTGTTGTGAATGGAATTTTGTTGCTCCCTCTACAATAGTTATATATGAGTGATCTTACAATCTGTGTTTGATACTTTGGATGAATCTAAAATATTAAAGCAAACTTTGGATTCTACAGCCCACTACAGCCCTCCAGGAAGAATGATGCAGCTTAAGGAAAAGACAATGATAATTATGCTTCTAAAAAGAAACAATATGCTTCAGTAGCGATTCAACGGTTAAGACGACCTAATGTTGTATACTAATTAACATGTTCATCCTTCTAAATACTGCATGTATAAGCAAAAAACGTAAGAATTCTCCTATTGAAAAACTCAATAACAACACAAACACAAGGTTTTTTCCCTCCTTTTGCTAACCTGCAACACTGGATGAGTCTTCCACCATGCGTCCACCACCAAGTGCCCCACCAGAGACATGGAGTCTTGCATTTACAAAGACCTAAAGATTTCCACCAGTGATTATTTTTTTCTGGTGGAAATAGATAAGAAAAGAAAAGAAAAGAAGAAGTATCCCATACTGCTGCGTGCTGGTATCTGGCAGAAGGTGAGACACCCGGGGCTATGGCCCATTCCCAACGTCCATCTCTGTGCTTGGCTAGTCCATATGCACTTGCTAGTGGCTATCAAGCAGAGGATCACAAAGATATTAAGCATGGCAATCAAACATTGAAGATCAAGACAGAGAAAAAAGCTCTTAAACTCACTTAATGGAAACATGATAGATACTTTGCTACTTGAACAACTATTTCAAGTAATTTGCAAAGAGAAACTATTCCGCTATCACCTAAGTGAAATAGAACAAAGGTTGTTCAGAGCAGAAATGCAGATACATTATAACGGTAGCTGAGAGGAATACAACATTTGTATTCCCTCCGGGTGAAAACTTAAAACCTCAATGCAAAGCAAAAGTTTATTTTCAAACAGGGGATAAACAGGGCAGGAATGAAATTCTTTCGCTTACCACACTATTCGCATCTCTTCCACCACAAAGAAGAAGAAGGCCATCAGACCGTGCACTTGCAGTAGCATACCTAGGTATAACGTAAAACATAAAAGATCCAAATCACTTAAGAGCAAACCACACAATCACATAGAAGCAATGAAGCTAAGGAAGAAAAATTACATGCATGGAGGTGGACCTTCCCCTTCTGGTTCCAGCTTACGCCATTCATAAGGTTTGGCAGCAGTGTCCAAAGCCCATACATCAGCTAATGGACGTTTTCCTAGTAGTTCAAGGAAATTAAGAGAAAAAGAGCTATTTTAGGAGAATATAAATACACATTTAATGAGCTCATGAGTAAAATTCCTTACCATCGTTTCCACCAATTGCCATTAGATACCTCTGTCCTACCAGTGCCATGACATGTCCATAACGCGGTCCTGGTCCAGGACCCTGAACAACAACCCTGGATAAAAAGTATATTCTAATCAAGCGGCAAACTAATGATTTTCAAACCAAGCTAGCCACAAGGAGCAGATTTCTATATCCGAACCTGTGCCATCGTGGCCGTTGCTGAGTTAGATCAAGAACGTGAAGATCCTCAGCTGACAAACCAGCAGGACCTATTCCACCCTGCGCCACAGAGACAATTCGGTAACCTCGAATTGGCAAACTAAGATCCATTACAAGACACAATAACATAGCTTCTCCCCCTACCTGAATAACTACCATGGTCCCAACAGCAGTAGCGACATGCGCAGCTCTTGGGCTAGGTGGTTCTCCATATGGTGTAAGCCTGTAACCATTATTTCATCACATCATTTGCACTTCACATAAACGAGGAGAACACATATGGAGAACACACTCACCTCGACCATTTATTAGTAAGGACATCATAACAATGCACATCAGCGGTTGCACCAGCTAGCCCTGCATAGGAAACAATACTCTAATCATCAAAAACACAACAGGGCAAGTCTAAAACCAAGAAAAAAAAAAAGACAAGACTTGAAGCATACAATACACAGAATTGACCGAGAAATCGTAATCTAACATCAACTATTGTTTCTAGTTTCTACCCATCTCAGATGACAGAGTCAAGAAACTAGAAATATTGAGAATCACAAGTTTCACCCTCCTCACAAGCTTACAGCTTAGAAAATAAACGAAAATGCAGAAAACTTACGAATGCCAGCACTTCCAGCTGAAGTAGGCGTTCCTGTTCCTCCTGAATTGCCCTCAAGAGCCGTCGCGCCACCAAACAAGATGAGACGCGGTCCAATGTAATTAGGCGACCCTTCCTCGCCGACGGCAGGAACCGCCGTCAAAGTGTGTCCACATCTAGGACCAGGCCCGTCCTCTTTCTTCTCTAATATAGCATTCACCACCGAATACGTCGGCGCACATCTCGGACCAACCACCGGCGTTGTTACATGCGGCTGTTGTGCCGTCGCCGGGGGAGAAGGATTCGTGGCGGTAGGAGTCAAAGGAACCGATTTGGATCCGGTTTCTTCCGGTGATTCTGAGGAAACTTCCTTCTCCATGGGAGATGCAGATTGATGATTCAGAGACGCAGGATCTTGATCGTTCTCCGGTACCATAGACGAATCCAAATCCATTTTCGAAAACCTCTCTCGCGTGCTTAAACTATGATAGAAAGATCCAGCTAAAATTCGCGCATAGCTTCCTCCGAAACCCTAAGCTTTTCCTTCCGGTGAGATCCTCAGAAAGTTTAATCGGAGCAGAGGATTTTGAATTAAGTTTTTGTTTCGAGTTTTAGGTTTTTTTTTTTTTGCAGAGCTTTCTCTCTCCTCTCTCTAATCGTTAGAAGTTGTAATGACCCCTCGAGAGGAATGAGGAGGAAGAAAGGAGAGAGAGAGGCGAACTCAACACCGAACAAACAAAAACAAACCTGCCCCTATCACACTCTCTCTCTATATATATAGTTGTATCTATATTCTTTCTCTATCTCTCTTCAGCCAGATAATTAGTCACTAAACTTTATATCATTTATCATTAACCTTTGGAACAAAAATTATCTGAAGGAAATACTTCTCTTTGCAATTTGTTAACACAGTTGCAACTAAACAATGTTGAGAAATTAGTTTCGCGCAATGTATAACATAAAAAAATTATGTGTTGATCTCTTGAATTTTTGCAAATATATTGAATGATGTTTTTGGATATTTTCGTGGATAATCTGTTATATCAAGAAAGCTATAAACGATAAACTGTTTTACGCGGTAAATAGTATTTATAAAGAAATTTTGAATTTTCTTATAAAAAAGTAATGATTGGGTTAAAGAAAATTATTACGAGAAGGCGAATGAAATTTGAAAGATTTATTTTTTCACTCACATCTAATAATTTGGCGATACGACTAACTTAACGATATTTTCTATTACTTAAAATTTTGTTGGTTTTGAGTTTTTTTACTTTAAGTTTAACTACATTTTTTTTATTTTGGGCTTTTCATTTTTTTTTATCAAAGTGGCATGCAACTCATCAATACCATTAAACAATTTTTTTTTATCTTACGTTAAAGAAAAATGATGATTAGGTTAAAATAAAATTATGAAACCACAGATAATATTTAACAGATCATTTTTCACTCATACCTAATTATTTGGCAGTACCATCTAATTCAACGGTCTTTTTATTATTTTGGATTTTTACTTCAAGTTTAACTACATAATTTGATTTTGGGTTTTTAATTTTTTTATCAAAGTCACGTGCGACTCATTAATTACTAATAAAAAGGAAACACTTTTAGTTTCTGTTGTCAAACACTCTATATTTTTAAAAATAAAATGTTTGGAAATAAATTTAGTATTGACCCAGTTTGGTATAATTCTCATTAAAAAGTTTATTTTATATTTAAATTATTTTTTGAAAATTTAGATATTAATTTAGATTACTTTGGATTTCTTTAAATATAGATTAGATTACATATCAAAAATCACAAAAATCAGTTGTACTTATATCTTTATAAAAATAATAATCGGATATTATTTTAGATTTACTTTAGATAGTTAAATTAAATAATATTTTCATAATAGCGCAGATGATAAGTTATGTCCTTGTATTTTTTCATAATTAATCAATTTAAAATTTAAAATATTTAAATTAGTAAATATTGTTATAATACAATAATATGATAGAACATGATAGTTTGTCAAAATATGCAAGATAGTAAGCTGATATGATGGAATTTAAATGACAGATTAATACATTTAACACTCATAAATATATATATATATATATATTACATTCACTTGATAACAAAGTTTACAGCTAAAATTACATTGATATATACTTAACTTATTCATACTGCTATGCTTATCAATATACAAAGAGTCAATTTGCTAAATAAACTAAAGACCGGTCAAAATTTGCTAGAAAGGAAAAACAATAAAAGTAGGGAGAAGTTTGAATTTAAATTAGTGGCATATTACGAAAAAAAACCATCGAGCTGACATTCTCTAATTTGTTCCCTTATTTTTGATTTAATTTTAATAACTGTCTCAAGATAATATCGGAGATATGTATCAGGTACTGTAGAGAGCTAGGTCAACTTGTAGGTTAATGCAATATCTGAAGAGATTTGGTTGATGCATGTGACATATTTATGTGTATGCATCTACTTAACATATAAGTTATACAATTACATAATTTTTTATCAAACTACATACTTTGTTAGCATGGTACGTTTCTGCATTCCAAAAAAAATAAAGGATTTATGCATTCTTTGACACTTGTATATTTGGTTTGATAACTGATTATATCAGACCCCGTTAACATATACGTTATAGAGATACATGAAACGTTAGTAGTGTAAATAATTATTTAGCGCGCTGCTTTTATCTGATATATGTTAACATATAAGGTTTTTTTTTTCACTACCCATCTAGTACAATCACATTTGGCCCGTCGTATTAGTGATCCGTGGATCACAATCGGTGAGCTCGTTATGATCGATTTGGGAAAAGATAACGCCTCTTGCTCGAGCTCCTTTCGCAAGACTATCCGCCCGGACATTTAGATCCCTCGGAATATGAGATAAAGTGCACTCTGAGAAGCTCTCTTGAAGGAGGCGGAAGGTATCTAGCTCTGCATTAAATGACGGCCAATCAGTTGGAACCTCAGTCATACGCACCAGATCCGAACAGTCGGATTGAAAGTGGACCGAAAGTATCCGTCTCTCTCTCAAGCAGGACATAGCCCAGAGAAGGCAATCCATCTCGGCATGGAGGGCCGAGAGGCTTCTACGGCATCCCTGAAGTCCAAACAGTTCAAATCCTCCGCCATCCACAAAGCTCCAACCGAGGCCGCTAACCTGTCCGTGATTGATCCACGAGGCGTCAATCCGGCATATTGGGGTTTGCGGTACCTTGGGAATCGCAATGGTGTTCGGTGGAAGGCCTACTTCTTCAACTTGAGCATCGTCGCTGTCCTCAGGTTGGTTCGCAACTCTCCAACTTTCTGCTTCCACTTTTGCATGTATCCATGTATCCTCCGGGGAAATTTCTTTCCCTTTGAAGATCTTCTCGTTTCTTGCTTTCCAAATAAACCATAGGATCCAAGGATAGATATCCTTTATAGGATCCGTCATGCCTAGCTCTTTTTTTTTCCAAAAGAGGAAGCTCATATTTTGATAAATAGAAATACTCGGGAAGACACCCGGAAGGGACGGAAAGTCCGATAACGCCCAGACTTGTAATGCCGGGGGACATAAGAACAGTAGGTGGTTTATGGTTTCCTCGGGATCCCCACAGCGGGGGCAGCGTTTGTCGGAACCCAAATGTCGGTATGTGAGGTTCTGGCATGTCGCCACACACCCAGATAAAGATTGCCACATAAAGTGTTTCATCTTCCCAGGTGAACGAACTCTCCAAACATGTCGTTGTAAGGCCGTGATGCTTGGTTCCCTAAACGTTCCAGCTTCTCGTTCAATCTTCGTTCTTCTAATTAGATCATATCCCAATTTGACTGAGTACAGTCCCGATTCGGAATGATTCCAGGCATATCCATCCAAGGTCCGGGTCTGGCTAGGTCTCAGCCCAAGGATAAGGGGAATATCCTCAGGATGGAAAAACTCTCTAAGCAAGGGAACATCCCACTGTTTGGTGTCTCGGCGGATGAAAGAGTATACCAGGATTCCCGGCTCTTGGAATCCGATATGCGGGGCTGGTCTAGGCGGCCGAGCTCTAAGGTCAGGAATCCACGGTTCGCTCCACACTCTCGTATTTAGGCCCGATCCAATTGTCTTCCTCAGTCCAATCCTCAAAAACGGTTTTGCGGCCATTATACTCCTCCACCCATAGGATGGTGAGTAAACGTTCCGTACTTCTAGAGGGTCGGACCGGTTAAAATATCTGCCCCTTAAGACCCGTGCCAAGAGTGATGAGGGATATTGGATAAGGCGCCATAGCTGTTTTGCTAGAAGGGCTAGGTTAAAGTCTTGTAAGTCTCGGAATCCGAGGCCTCCCATATCCTGAGGGACACAGATCTTATCCCAAGCAATCCAGTGTATTCCGCTACTATTATGTTTTGAGCTCCACCAGAAATTGGCAATGGCACTCCGCAATTTTTCCGTCACTCCTTGGGGCAATAGAAAACATGACATGACGTACGTCAGGACGGCTTGTGCAACAGATTTGATTTGAATTTCTTTTCCACCTTTGGAAAGAAGTCTTGCAGACCAATTATTGACCCGATTGCTCAGGCGGTCATGAACATAGGAGAAAACTTTCTTCTTTGATCCACAGATCTGCTCTGGGAGGCCGAGGTACATCCCCATGCCGCCCTCTGATGATATTCTTATAGCATTCTTGATGCCTTGCTTTAAAAGCGGATCCACTCTATTCCCGAACATAATGGAGGATTTTCCCAAATTAAGTTGTTGTCCCGAGGCCCCTCCATATGTATCAATAATCCTGAAAATCTCGGCTCCCTGCTGAATTTCCGCTCTACACAAGAAGAGGCTATCATCAGCAAAGAGAAGATGTGAAACCGGTGGACTTGCTTGGGCTACTTTCAGCCCAGAAATACGATTTTCCTCCTCTGCTCCTTTTAGTAGCGAGATGAGAGCCTCAGTACAAAGGATAAAGAGGAAAGGGGATAGGGGATCTCCTTGTCGTAATCCTCTGGATGGGATGATCTTTCCTTTCGGTTCTCCATTTATAAGGATTTGATATGAGACCGAGGAGATACAGAACATTAGGAGTCTGACCCATCTCTCTGAAAATCCTAGCTTGATCATAAGGGCTTCAAGGAAACTCCATTCTACCCGGTCATAAGCTTTGCTCATGTCTGTCTTGATGGCCATGAAGTTTTCTCTACAAACAGAGTTGGTGCGGAGAGCGTGAAAGTTATTTTGTGCCAGCAGAATGTTGTCTGTAATAAGACGTCTAGCCATGAAGGCCGATTGAGTTTCTGAAATTAAATTTGGCAAAGTCTTCTTTAGTCTCTTACATAAAAGCTTAGATATAATTTTATAGCTTACGTTGCACAGGCTAATCGGACAAAATTCCGTCATCGCTCTGGGCTTTTCTTTTTTAGGAATAAGACATATGTTAGTTTGATTAAGTCTAGGATCGAAGGATCCCGAAGCGAAGAAATCTCTGACCAGTTTAACTATATCTGGCGAAAGTCAAGCCAGAATTTTTGGTAAAATTTGCTCGTCATCCCATCGGGTCCGGGAGCTTTGTCTGGGTTGATATCGAATAGGGCTTCCTTAATCTCTGATTCTGAAGGATCCATAAGCAGAAGCTGATTAGAGGTATTTGTGACTTTCTCGGTAATGTACCGGAGTGCATTTTCTGGATCTGTAGGCTGTGACGAAGTGAAAAGGTCTTGGAAGTATTTGGACGCCACCCGTTCAATACCTTTCGCATTCTCCACCAAATTTCCATTATTATCTTTTAAGGAGATAATGCGGTTCCGGCTTCTCCTTTGTTTGGTTAGAGCATGGAAAAATTTGGTATTCTTATCCCCCTCCTTGTGCCACCGCTCCCGACTCTTTTGTTGCCAATAGATTTCTTCCTCTCGAAGCGCTGCACAGAGTTTTCTCCTGATCTCTTCTATTTCTTCTGTCGTGGTGTTCTCATCGTCTTGCGCTACATCTAGTTGATTCTTTAATTCCTCAATCATCTTCTCCGAATTAGTTGGAAGAGATTTCTTCCAAATGGAGATGCTTTTATGACAGTTTGCTACTTTTTGGTGGAAATCTCGACGTGAGATTCCATCAAAAGGGCCCCATCCAGAAATGACTGCATCTTTGAAGCCCGGTTTTCCAACCCATCTTTTATCAAACCTAAACGATTTTTTCCTTCGTTGGTTATCCACTCGTATCATAGCTAGAACCGGACGGTGGTCTGAACCCCATAATTTCAGATACTCCACAGAGGTGTGGGGAAATCTTGATTGACATTCTTCATTCCCCAGAGCTCTATCAAGCCGACACTTAACTTTACCGGAATGCCTTTTTCCAACCCATGAGAATGAGTTTCCTTTATACGGAAACTCTAGCATGCCACAATTGTCCAACATGGTTCGAAATGGGATAAAAGAATACTCAGATCTTTTTCGCCCTCCCCGTTTTTCGTGGTTACCCGTAATGTTATTAAAATCTCCTATCATAAACCATGCATCTTTTCTAGTAAGGCTCATCCGAGTGAGACGTTCCCATACAATCTCTCGGTTTTTTACAACCGGATCTCCGTAGACGAACGTCAAAAAGATTTTGTGTCCGTCTAGAGTGGTTTTTACATCTATCAAATGCTTATCCGAATATAGAATAGAAACCTTTCGGTTTATCCATATAAAAAAGTGCTAGTCCTCCACTTTGGCCTCTTGGCTCAACCGTAAAAACATGGTCATATCCAAAGTAAACTTGCATGTTTTGCAGAAAGTAACGATTATTTTTTGTCTCCGACAAAAATAGAAACTTCGGTTGGAAACATTTGTGAAGCTCTTCTAAATGATCTTTTGTCAGATCAGAACCGGCTCCCTGACAATTCCATCCAATCACATTCATATTTCAAATTTTGTTGGTTCCCGAAAGATAGATCTTTGAACCTCTAAATCGGCAATAAATTTAGCACTAGGCTAGAATTCTTCTGAACAGACTTATGTTATATGAAGACTTGAGTTGGCAAGAGAAACTGCAACTAAGGCAGAGTTGTGTTGATCTTCAAGCTCAAATCTTTAGAAAAACTTAGCACAAGGCTAGAAAGTTCAAAGTCGGACAAAAGGCACAAGGCTAGAAAGTTCCATTTAAATCATGACCTTTCTGAAACTCTTCCAAATTGCCTTCTTCATAAAAGTCAGTATCCACCAACCATTCTTCATCATCATCTTTAATTCCTTTATTGAATCGGGGTTTCCACGAGCATCAATATTCCTGACGGTGATTGTCGATGGCTTGTTGAGTCATCCGCCAGCTTGATTCTTCAGGGTATGGGCTAAACAATATGGACTTAGCACGCGGCTAGAAGCAGATAGAGGGCTCCAAAAAGTATTCTTCATACATCCCATAAGGGAGAGAAACCTGTAATCTTGGTCACCATTGCTGGGGAAGACTTCGAAGGATTAAGAGAACCAAATAAAAACAGAGTAAGTGGGCATTGTACGCCAACTTAAGGGGAAGGAGGGGAGAAGAAAAGAGGCCCTTCGGCGGACAGCAGAGGCAGATCTACGGCGATTTCCGGGCAGAATATGAGATTTAGATATAAAGGAGACAAGAAGAAAAGTGGAAGCTTGGGAGGATGAAGTATCAAAGGGGGAAACGAAGGAGATTGTGTCGGTGGAGTCACAAAGCTAAGAAGGATGATGGTAAAATGGTGAACAGGGGAGTGTAGTAGACCAGATCTGATGAAAAATCAAAAGAGAAGACATCCCTCTAAAATCCGTACAAGACGGCGAAGAGAGAAAGTCCGTACACTAGGGCAACCTTTCCACTAACATATAAGTTATACAATTACTTAACATATCATGAAGCTATATAATTTGTTAGCATGCTTAATTTCAGTTGCTATATTTGGCTTATCGAGTATTAATTTAAATATATTTTGTGTAATAATATAGTTAACATGTTAAGTGGAATATTAGAGATATATCAAAAAGATTTATATGGTATAGTAAATGAATTGTAATCATCTGTAAAATATATTAGCGATCTGGCTCTCAATTTAGAAACTTAATTCAAAATTCAAAAATATTTAAGAGTGAGTGCAGCTTTCGGATTCAAAGATAACCAACGATATATTATCCAGCTATATATTCTTTTGATATGTTAAAACATTTGTTAGATGGTATAAACATTTGTTGATTGTTAACTTTCAAAATAACATTTTTCCAACGTAACTCATCGAGATCTCCATCTTCAACAATCTCTCTCTCAATCTTAGATCCATAATTTTAGAGAAGAAACAGAATTTTTAATTCACATCAGCAGATACATAATTTCAGAGAAGAGACAAAACTAAAAATAACATTGATTTAGATAAGATCAGCAATTTTGATTAGTTCTCTCGAGAAAATTGAAATTAAACCAGAGAAATTGATCAGTATGGTTTCTGGGTTACAAAGTTTTTTTTCTTCTTTTTCTATGCAACCATACCACATTCCAGGCAAGTGACTAATGCAAACTCTCGAATAGAAAATCTAATCGGTCAACCGGCGAACAAGAATCATAACTCGTGCTTCTTCTTGACATGCAAAAGCCTAGCTAGCATGTAGAAACCAAAACTGTCGGAAAACGACGGTTGCTTCATGGTCGCCAGAAGCTTCCCCAATTGCGAGTCTCGTAATCTCTTCGCTTCTTCATCATCAAGCGCATTAAGGATGCCCTTGACAGCTTTCGATTTCTGGTAAAAGTTAACCCTCTCATCTACGGGCCTTGACCGGCGGCGAAAATCTTTTCGGGAAGACTAAAATTTGACATGTATTTGGGATGCACTGAACAGTAAAACCACAAATCTGAACAGGATGTATTGGGAATCAAAAAATTACAGTTGAAAATAATAATATTGGAGACAAACAAATCGCTGAATTAATGATGTCGTGTCAACTGCGTGAGGGAACAAGTTTTACCCTTAACAAAACAAATGAAAGCCGCAAGTGCACAGCTAATCAGTTGTAGTATTTAGGGATCGAATCCACAGAGATTTGTATGCATGGTATTCTTCTACGGTTTTTAACTTTATGTCTAGACTAGATTGGTTTTAAGGGTTGGTTGTTTTTCACGAATTTAAACTAAAACTTAAAGAAAGCAAATAAATCTATCCTAGAAAGCAAGTAGAGAAATCAAATGGAAAGCACGTAAGCAGGTAAAATATCAAACTAAGACAATTGAAAAGCAGATCTAAATGAGCAAATAAAAATCGATTTGTTTGTAAACTATGGCTAAAAACGCTGAGCTTTTGGGAACTCTAAGGGATCATAATCGGTTTTGACACTAGGGTGGATAGATTGGGATTGACGGATATCGATATATAGGTGGTTCTAGAGCTAGAGTACGGCGGTATGACTACGTCACTGTCGTGATCATAACCAACTGTTTCTCACAACCCTGACCAGTAGGTTTCCACTCTGGCCATGGAAGGGAGAGAACGCAAGAGCTGATCAAGACTCGTCAATACTCACGATCTCACCGCAGGTAGGTTTCCACTCCTACAGAAAAATCGCCTGTTTCATTCTAGGGCTGATACTTAATGAAAACTTTCGCAACACTAACTATCTAGATCAGATACTAGGTGATCAATCAAGCATACATGCAATAAGAACAAGAATAAACAGAGAACAAAGTTGAAATCCCAGATCTATAAATCTAGATGTCTTAATCGATTATGAGAGCCCCTTTCAGGAACCCTAAGCCCAACTCGGGATCTACTCAGACATGGCTAAGGTCGACATCATCATTGGTTTTAATAAAAATAATCAAAAACAGTAAAGAAAAGAGATGAAGAAAGCTTCTCTATTGAAGAACTCAGACTTGAACAATCTTCTACAAAATCGCATAAAAACGGCTAAAGGAAAAGGGTTTTTGTAAAGTATGAAGGATTCTTTCTAAAAACGACATAAATGACAAGTATTTATAGTCTTCAATACTCCATGGTCTCTAGGGTTCCGGAATTGAGGCTGAGAATGACTTTGGGCTTCAGAAATATGGGCTTTAATTCGGAGCTTGATGGCTGCGGTCTGGAGTGACGTGACCGCGGGGATTTGGTGGTTGGCCGGGGTCGGGAGGCTTCTGACCGCAGGAAATAGGCTGTTGGCCGCGGTCACGTGACTTGCTGGCCGTCTTCAAGTGGCTCCAGGGCTAACGGAATATCTTGAGATCCAACCGTTGGAATGTCTCCAAACCAAGTGCATTTGAAAGCTAGTTGATTCTTCTATAAGTTGTCCAATTTTGAGGGTGATCAGACGGTGAGAAGGTCTTCGTCTCTCCATAAGAGTTCTGACGGTCTGCATTTATCCAAAAGAGTCTTTTTTTCCAATTTGTGCCTCTTTATCCCAAATTACCTGAAAAGTCTTTTAAAATCCAGAAACATAAAAATCCTTTGAAAACCTTTGAAAATGGAGTAAAAACACCTGTAAAAGATATTAAAGTGATCCATAAAAATGTTCAAAATCCGGTGTTATCAATTTACCGGATATGGAAGACAGATAGTGGGAGCGTGGTGGAAATGGATTGAAGAGAGAAAAAAAACCCGTCTTTGGACTTTTGTAATTTTAAGATTCAGTCTAACAAGATGTTTACCATAAACGTTTTGCTAAAACCAGATTTATTCGATTCTGTAACAAAATATTGGCGTTATTAACAAAGAAGAAAGTAATAAATTTTGTATTTAAAATATAAATAAATTGAGAATTATCTTCTCGTTCATTAAAAAGTTATTAAATTTGACATACAGTCTCATGCATGATCTTAGCTATGGGCTCGATAGTATAGGGGTAAGATTGTATTAAAGAAAATAAAACAATGTTTGAATAATACACTTTCCTTCTTAGCAAATTATGAACAGTCCTAAGTATATATGACACATTTTCTTATATACAAATCTATATTATTAAAATATGATAAAAAATGCTTAAGATTTAAAAAATTTAATCCAAAAAAACTAGGTATAAACTCAAAAAATAAAAATCATATTACAAATAAAAATAAAAAATCTCCGTGCAGAGGCATGAGTTTAGAATCTAGTTAAAAAAAATACATGCTTATACTCAAATATTATATATAATGTGATTTGCATTGAAATTGTTTCTAAGAAACCAGCTCATGAATGTTGCTCTCTTTCACTTATATCTTATAGTGATAGTGATTGGGAAGGTTGTCAAGACACGAGAAGATCAACGACGGATTTTTGTGTCTTTCTTCGCTCAAGTATTGTTTCTTGGTGTGCTAAACGTCAACCGATTGTCTCATGTTCTTTGATGGAAGCAGAATACAGAGCCCTTGCTTATACAGCTGCAAAATTGACTTGGATCAATTCTCTTCTCTGTGACTTATGACTTCTGCAACTAGAACCCGCTATTATCAAATGTGAATCTTTCAGTTGTCCACCTGTCTGCTAATCCAGTATTTCACAATTGATCTAAATACATTGAGGTGGATTACCACTACATTCGAGAACAGGTAGCTCTAGAACTCATTGAAATTCAACATATTCCTGCAAAGCTTCAATTGGTTGATATATTTACGAAGGCTCTTCTTAGAAACTCCTTCACATCTTTGTATGCCAAACTTGGTGCTGAGATTCTCCCCACCACAAGTTTGGAAGACTTTAAAATCACAACTCCTCCATTGTCGAGCACAGCTCCTCCATTGTCGACAAAATCAGAGTATCGTGAGGAGATGAAGAGCAAGTAAGCTCAGCATTGTGCCTGAGAGATGTTACACAAAAAAATAGAATATTGGGTCTTAAAGATACAAAAAAACAAAGCCCAATATATATTCAGAAACTTCAATTTGAGTCGGTGAGAAAAATCTGAAATATGTAGCTCTAAATCAAATGCTTGTTCAACGTTTGTGGTAGCTAATTTAGTGTTTCCAGAATAATCTATGTCTTGTATAAGTGGTAATTTACAAAACACTGTAACTAAATTTGAAAAATAATTTGTAAATATCCAGTCTTTTACCTCATTCGATTATGGTATCAGAGTTTCTTTAAATCTTAACAGGTGCTGTAATGGCAGATGCTCAAAATCTTTACCCTTTTCCTTCAAATCTTAATATTGCTAGTTTTGTTACTTTGAAACTCAACGACAACAATTATTTGCTCTAGAAAGTCCAATTTGAGTCTCTTGTATTTGTAGTCAAAAGCTTCTTCATTTTGTCAATGGCCAAGTTACAGCTCCCCCTGCTACTGTCATAAATACTGTCAATAATGTTGAGGTTGCAACAGAAAATCCAGAGTTTGAAGCATGGACCTATATTGGTGAGCTTATAAGTCATGGATTTTTGGTACCCTTACCAAAGAGGTGTTTGGATATGTTTATGGTCTAGCCACATCTAAACATGTTTGGCTTACTCTTGCAGGTAACTTTAACAAAAGTTTAGTTGCAAGAGAGTTTGATCGCAAGTGTTGTCTCTAATTGCTAACTATTCGGGATAAAGAGTTTCATGTCTGTTGCAGAGAGTTTCGTGCTATATGTGACCAGCTCAATTCTATTGGCAAGCCTGTAGAAGAAGCCATGAAAATCTTCATTTTTCTTAATGGTCTGACTCGAGAATATGATCAAATCTTCATAGTTGTTCAAAGCTCTATGTCTCGCTTTCCACCACCAACATTCAGTGATGTTGTCTCAAAAATCTCTGGTTTTCATACTTTCTGCAATCATATGAAACTCCAGTAGATGTGACATCATTTACTGCATTTCAAGTGCAAAAATCTGGTCACTTCACTCCTAGGTAGCGTGGTCGTGGTACCTCCTCATCTCGGTTTGGAGGACGAGGTTGTGGTGGATCCTCTACTCGTAAAAAAGGATTTACCCAGCAAGTGAATCCATCAGGATGGATTCAAGCTTATCCATGAGAAGAAAACAACAACTGCTCTGTTTGTCAAATATGTGGCCACCTCGTTCACACTGCTCTCAAGTGCTGGAACTGCTGGGATAATGCTTACCAAAGCGACGATGTTCCACAAGCTCTGGCTGATCTTCATGTCTCAGATGACACTGGTAAAGAGGGGTATCCTGACTCTGGTCCTACGTCTCATATCAGAGCCTCGACCACTTCTCTCCAGACCTCCACTCCTTTTCACGGGCCTGGCACTATCTTCGTTGGTAATGGGAATCAACTTCCCATAACACTTGTTGGTTCTATGGTCATCAACTCCTCACGATAGTATTCATTTGCTTGATGTTCTGGTTTGTCCAAAAATCATGAAGTCTCTGTTATCTGTTTCAAAATTATGTGATGATTATCCATGTGGAGTATTTTTTTTATGTTAATTATGTATATGTCATTGATTTACGAACTCAGAAAGTGGTGACCAAAGTTCCTCGACATGAGTGTCTCTATGTGTTAAATCCATATTTCGTAGATTTTTATTCAAATTGACAGGTGCTTGCAAAACGTCTTGGACATGCAAAATTCCAGATTCTTCAACATCTAAGGAACAGCAAGGCCATATCTATGAATAAGAGCAGAAATTCAATCATCTGTGAGCCTTGCCAAATGGGAAATGGTTTTAAATTACCCTTTTTTTTTTGCTTCTACGTCTAGTGCATCAGAACCGCTTGATTGAATACATTGTTACTTATGGGGACCATCACCTATTGTATCCAATCAAGGCTTTAAATACTATGTTGTCTTTGTGGATAATTACTCTCATTAATCATGGGTGTTCCTTCTAAAAGCTAAGTCAGATTTTTATCAAGTTTTTTGAGGCTGAAAAAGTTGAAAATCAACACAACACAAGATTAAAGTGTTTCAAAGTGATGGAGGTGGTAAATTTACCGTAATATATTTCGTAAACATCTGTCTGATCATGGTATAAGGCATTTGATGTCTTGTCCTTCGATGATGCAGCAAAATGGCCTTGCAGAACAAAACGTCGGCACTTAACAGAGCTAGCCCTCTCGATATTGTTCAATAGTAAAACATCCTTCAAGTACTGGGTCAAAGCGTTCTATACTATAAATTTTGTGAGTAACCTTCTGCCGTCTGCACCACTGGAGTATAAAAGTCCCTTAGAGTTGCTGCATAAACACAAACCAGAGTATATTTTTTTTATGGGTCTTCGGAACTGCATAGTATCCCTGCCTCTGACCTTATACGAGTAACAAATTTGATCCGCAGTCTCTTTAATGTGTTTTTCTTGGATACCATGCTCAGTATAAAGGCTATCGATGTTTATATCCTCCCACAGTGAGAATATACATATCTCACCATGTCATATTTGATGAAGAGTTCTTCTCGTTTGCAGATTGGTATCAAAATTTTGTCGAGTCCTATTTCACTCCTCTGCTTCAGGTGTGGCAGAGAGCTCCTTCAGCACCACATCTTCTCCTTTCAGTTCCTGTTTCTGCTGCAAGACGAGAGGTCGAAAGACTTATTGAGAGTGTTCACACTAATGTTGCGTCTCCAACTAATTTTGAGACAATACACGATGATAGACAAGACATTAGTTGTGATCTTCCATCGCTTTGCTCTCCTGAATCCCCAATGACTGAGTCTTCAAATGCACCACCTGTGGCTCGTACGCATCCAATGACAAAAAGGAATCTGAAAACAGAATCTTCGTTATGCATTGCTCAGAAGAACTGATCTCCCAGCTATACCAAAGACTGTAGCATCAGCTCTAAAACATGAGGGATGGACAAAAGCTATAGTTGATGAAATGGATGCACAATCACAAAATGGAGCCATGCCATTGGTTCTTTTTAAACCTGGTATGCATGTTCTTTTTTGCAAGTGGATTTACACTGTTTAACGTAAGGCAGATGGGACTCTTGGCAAGCTTAAAGCTCGATTAGTTGTAAAAGGTTTTGATCAAGAGGAAGGTGTGGATTTTTTTGAGACTTCTAGTCCCATTGTCAGAGCATTTACTATACAAGTTGTAGACAGTGTTGCAACAACAAAAAATTGGTCCATCACTTCACTAGAAGATTCCTTTCTCCATGGTGAACTCTAAGAAGAGGTTTTTGTGGAACTATCACCCAGATTTTTCGATCCTGTATTTCCTTATTATGTGTGCCGATTGTGCAAAGCTCTCTACGGCTTAAAGCAAGCACAAAAAGCTTGGTTCAACAAGTTCACCAACTTCCTTATCAAATTTGGATTTACGTGTAGCAATGCTGATCTGTCACTCTTTATGTTTCATCATGGTGATCAAACTCTGGTTCTGCTCCTCTATGTTGATGATATTCTGCTCACTGGAAATTCACCTGACTTGGTTAATACCTTGATTTAAGACCTCAGCAACAAATTTTCGTTGAAAAATATGGGTTCCTTGCACTATTTTCTTGGGATACAAGCAAAATTCCACGACAATGGGCTCTTTCTCAGCCAATCCAAATATGCTGAGGATATTCTGAGTGAAGTAGGAATGACAAAAGAAAATCTGATGCCAACACCACTTCCCATACGCCTAGACTCTTCTTATAAAGATACAACTCTGTTCAGAAGTCTTGCAGGAAAGTTACAATACTTGACTCTTATGCGGCCGGATACTCAAAACGCCTTTAACTTTGAGTGCCAGAGAATGCATTCACCGATATCTGATTTTTCTCTTCTGAAACGCATATTGAGATACATGAGGGGAACGCCTGCATTTGGTTTACATTTGTATAAGCACATCTCTCTTTTACTTATCTCCTATAATGATAGTGATTGGGCAGGTTGTCAAGACATGAGAAGATCAATGATGGGTTTATATGTCTTTCTTGGCTCAAACATTTTTTCCTTTGCTTATACTGCTGCAGAATTGACTTGGATCAATTCTCTTCTCCATGACTTACGAGTTCTGCAACCAGAACCCGCTATTCTCAAATGTGATAATCTTTCAGCTGTCCACCTTTCTGCTAATCCAAGATTTGAAAATCGATCTAAACACATTGAGGTGGATTACCACTAATTTTGAGAACAGGTAGCTCTTGGGCTCATCGAAATTCAACATATTCCTATAGAGTTTCAATTGGCCGATATATTTATGAAGTCTCTTCCTAGAAGCTCCTTCACATCTTTGCGTCCCAAACTTGGTGTTGGGATTCTCCCCACCACAAGTTTGCGAGAGGGTGAAAGCACATCTCCTACATTGTCGACAAAATCAGAGTGTCGTGAGGAGAAATTAAAGAGGACCAAGTGGGTCCAATATTGAGCCTGAGAGATGTTATACAACAAAATAGAATATTGGGTCTTATGATGCGAGTGTAAACGCGGGGTTTGTTGTTTTCGTTTTACTAAGCTTCAGGTTTTAAATTTATAACCCCTAAATGTCTGCAAGTGCACAGATGTGCGCTGTAGTACCTAGGGTATTGATCCATAGAGACTTAGTTGTTTCAGTACGAATTCACGGCAATGCTTAAATCAGATTAGAACTAAACAATTTGGGTTTTTGTTTTGGGTTTTGGTTGTCACTAAATCTAAACTAGAAAGCAATTAAAAACTAAAAAGCAATTGACAAAAATGCAAGCAAACGAAAGCAAGTAGTAGGCGATTAAACAAGAGGCGATTTGAAGCAAAGAACAAGCGAATGAAAAGCAAACTAAATTGAAGGTTGTAAACAATTAAAGACAAACGTTGGGGCTCAAGGGGTATTCGCAGGGGTTCATGGACTAGGCTATGTCGATTTTAAACAAGTGATAAAGGTAATCAACTACGTATGTTCTAGAACTCGAGGCACGGAAGTATGAATAGCCTACTTCTAAACAACTATCTCTCGCAACCCTGATCAGTAGGTTTCCACTCTGATCCTGGAAGGGAGAAGATGCAATAGCAGAACAAGACTCATCAATATTCACAACTCAACTACAGGTAGGTTTCCACTCCTATACAAGAATTGCTCGTTTCACCCTAGTTCAGACAATCAATGAAAACTTTCGTAACATATCATATCAGATCGGCTTCTAAGTGGCCAGCAGAGAATCACGCAGTAAGATTAAAGGCAAACGAAGAACATCTAGAAGATTAATAATCCTAAATCTATCGATTCATAAGAAAAGACACATAAAATTACCTTTGAACAATCCCTTTAAACCCAACTGGGTAACTACTCAAACATATTGTAACAAAGCATCATAGAGTATTGAAAATGCAGGAAATTAAAGAAAAGAAGGAAGAAAAACGAAGAACGGAGAAGCAGATGGAGGCGCGATGTCTTCCTCCAGCGGCGGCTCCTCCTTCAAGGGTGGCGGCCTCTCTCTCTCTAGGGTTTTGATTTTCACACGAAAATTTAAGTACAGAAAAGAACACACCCTTTAGAATGACCTAAAGGGGGGTATTTATAGCTTCTGGAGTGGTCTTGGACACTTAGGGCTTCCAAAATAATGAAAGGAATTGATATGGGCTTTAATTAAGTCGTCGGGAAAGCGAACGACCAATGTCCACGGTCGCGGTGGCTCTACCCGCGGGAAAATGGGTGTTGGCCGTGGTCCCGGCTCATGCTCTCTTCCGGAACTGCATTTTTCTGTCATTCTTTCATTGGGAGTATCTGAAGATCTAACCGTTGGATTGTCTCCAAACCAAGTGCATTAGAAAGCTGGTTGGATCCTCTATGTTGTCTCAAATTTTGGGAGTGATCAGACGGTGAGAAGATCTTTATCGCTTGTCATACGTCTGACGGTCTGCATTTATCCAAAATTGCTCATTTGTTCCAAATTGCATATCTTTTGCCCAAGTTTCCTGTAAAGTCTTTTGAAACTCTAAAACATTGAAAACAGAGTTAAAAAAACTGCATAAGATACAATTATGATCCATAAAAGTGGTCAAAATACGGTGTTATCAACTCCCCCGAACTTACCTTTTTGTTTGTCCTCAAACAAACTTAAGTCAGGAAAGAAATTTTGAAAATCGCAGGAACTAAACAATATCTCAGTGACCGTCCTTCTAAACCATAACTTATCGTGAAACTTCTATTTGAATCTAGTCTAGAAAATTTTCACCAAAATACAAGCAAACTAGTCTGTTAATCCGTCATGCGAAAAATCTACACACTTAGATCTAACTTCCAGTCAACTAGCTCTCTAAATTCATTAAGTATATTGTGAGTTCTCATAAAAGACATCATTCAGGGTAGACGGCGTTTGGCATTAAGACTATTTAAGTGGTGGAGTTTAAGTGTTTAGGGTTACCTGAAGAATATGGAGGATGCGAGATATTATGCAAAACCGCAAGAGAGAGAAGGACCTGTTGGTGACCGCAGATTTTCAGTCACTTCTTCTTTGCCAAATGTTGTTGCATAATCTTCCTCTTTTGTTGTACACAGCTCTTCCCCAAGACTTAGATCTTTTCCGGGAATCATAAAGATAATCTCCAAAACTCCAAATAATCAAATCAAGCTTGCCTCAAGTATTAAATTTGATCCTCCTAGACTCTATAAGGTTTAAATTTCCTTTCCCTTCTTATTTTTCTTTTCTTTTCTTCTCTTTTTCGGATTTTTTTTTGTTTTTTTTTCGGAAAAAGGAAACAACCTTTTATAGAGAGAGTCTAAGGGACGAAATTGTACCAAGATTATGAAGTTTTTCAGAGGCAAACTGAATTTTTCTCCTTTTGTTGAATTATTCCAATGAAATCGCAGGTCTTCGTCTTCAGTGACTGAGAACCGCGTTGATCCTCTTTCTCTCCGATGTTTTTGCACATATCTGCATATAGAACAATGAAAACAAGAGAGCATGTGGTTTGAAAGAGGTTAGGTTCGGTGGGGAACTAGCTAAAGGTGAACTAGCCATTCAGGATCAACAAAGAATGGTAAAAGGATAAAGGAGTCCTAAATGTATGATTCGTTTCCCTGATCTAACGCTTTAATGAGAAAATTAAGTCAAAATTAAGTCCAGATAAAATGAGCTAGTATATCATGTCAGAAAGAATCTTAATGAATAGAAGTTCTCTGGTGGGATTTCGTAATGCAAGTACTTAACTACCGCCTAGTCTAGGCCTAAATCACAAAAAGAGCAAAAAACGAGGAAATAGCGTAGAAGCACACTGGTCTAATTCATCATAGTATTGTTTATTGTGTTCCTGGTTTGAAAACTTTTTGAAAACGATTTTTGAAAATATTTTATGAAAAACTTTTTGAAAAATTTTATGTGTCCAAAACAAACTCAAAACAGTTTAAATTTCATTAGTAACGGATGAACATCCTCCCCCAGACTTATTTCACACTGTCCCCAGTGTGATAAATCTGGAAAGAATGGTAAAGAAAATAGAAAAGTCGAAATGTTTAAGTGAACTTATCGTGCTGAAGAGTGCTGCTCGTCTTTTTTGTTTGTTCTTCCTTATTGAAAGCTTGAAATTAAATGAAACAGAAACAAAGCAATAGAAATAGAAAATAAAGGTCAAAGGGAAATAGATAAAATACCAAGTGGGTTGCCTCCCACTAAGCGCTTGTTTCAAGTCATTAGCTTGACATTGTTGCTCGATCAGACTTAACCGGGGTCGTGACACTCCTTGATCTCATCATTGGCTGATGATGGATCAATCAAAAACATCACTTCTCTTTCGTCTTCTCTTTCTTCAGCCAGATATGGCTTTACACGCTGTCCATTCACTGTAAATGAGTTTCCGGTTCTGTCCCACAGGACAATGGCTCCGTATGGCTTGACTTCCTTTATCGTGAAGGGTCCTGACCATCTTGAACGTAATTTTCCTAGAAAAAGCTTAAGACGAGAATTGAAAAGGAGAACTTTATCGTTAGGAGCAAAAGTTCTATGAATAATCTTCTTATCATGATATGCTTTAGTCTTCTCCTTGTAGATCTTCGAATTTTGTAGGCATTGTGTCGGATTTCTTCTAACTCGTGAAGTTGAAGTAGTCTTCTTTCTCCAGCTGTTTTCAAGTTCATGTTCATCTCCTTGATAGCCCATTGCGCCTTATACTCGAGTTCTACTGGAATGTGACATGCTTTTCCATAAACTAGGTTGAATGGTGTCGTTCCTAATGGTGTCTTGAATGCTGTTCGATATGCCCATAATGCATCGTCAAGCTTTGTAGACCAATCCTTGCGATGAACTGCAGTTGTTTTCTGCAAAATCGACTTGATTTCTCTGTTTGAGATCTCTACTTGACCGCTGGTTTGGGGATGGTATGGAGAGGCAACTTTATGCGTAACTCCATTCTTTCTAAGAAGATTCTCGAAAACTCTGTTGATAAAATGCGAACCCTCCGTCGCTTATCACAATTCTAGGAACTCCAAAACGCGGGAATATCACAGATTTAAACAGCTTCATAACGAATTTTGCATCATTGGTGGGGCTAGCGACTGCTTCTACCCACTTAGGGACGTAGTCTACTGCTACTAAGATGTATTGGTTCCCAAAAGAAGTAGGAAATGGTCCCATAAAATCTATTCCCCAGACATCGAAAATTTCGACTTCGAGAATAAAATTTTGAGGCATCTCATTCCTTTTGCTTATGTTACCCAGCCTTTGGCATTTATCGCATCGCGATATATAAGCTTGAGTATCTCTGAACAAAGTAGGCCACCAAAACCTGCTTGTAAGATCTTTGAAGCGGTTTTGAAGGTTGCGAAATGTCCTGCATAAGACGAGCTACGGCATCCGAATAAAATTCCTTCCATCTCTTCTTCAGCCACGCATCTTCAGAATAAACCATCAGCACATCTCTAATAGAGATAGGGTTCATCCCAAAAATAATGTCTAACGTCTTTCAGAAACTTTTTCTTCCTATACCCAAAGAATTGTGGTGGTTCTACATCAGCTGCTAGGTAATTTGCTATGTGCCTAAACCATGGGGTGTTGAAAGCATCTGATCGTCACATCAGTTGACGTGGTGGTGTGGTATGGCATTGGTGGGGGTAGTATCTATTGCATAGATGTTTTCTTCAGGCAAACTGTCATTTAAAGGCAATCTTTCTTCAACTCGAATTCGTGAAAGATGGTCTACAACTCCATTATCTGCGCCTTTTCGATCTCGAATTTCGATGTCGAATTTTTGCACAAGGAGGATCCATCTTATCAACCTCGGTTTAGCATCTTTCTTAGCCATTAAATACTTGATTGCAGCATGATAACTATAACCTTAGATCCTACGAGATAAGAACGGAATTTCTCAAATGCAAATACGACAGCTAAGAGTTCTTTCTCTGTTGTTGCATAATTGCATTGAGCTTCGTCTAGAGTTCTGCTTGCGTAGTAGATTACGTGCAGTTTCTTATCTTTTCGTTGGCCAAGCACTGCTCCGACTGCATAGTCACTTGCATCGCACATGATTTAGAATGGGAGTTCCCAATCAGATGCTTGCACGACATGAGCGGAAACAAGGGCTTCTTTGATCATATGAAACGCGGCTAAGCACTCATCATCGAACTCGAAGTTCGTTTCCTTGCAAAGCAAACGCGTAAGAGGTCTAGCTATTTGAGAAAAATCTTTAATGAAGCGCCTATAGAATCCTGCGTGTCCTAAGAAACTACGAATTCCTTTTACGTTTGTGGGAGGTTGTAGGCTGGTCATGGCTTCGATTTTAGCTTTGTCAACTTCAATTCCTTTTCCAGAAATTCTGTGCCCAAGCACGATTCTGTCTCGTACCATGAAGTGACATTTTTCCCAATTTAATACTAAGTGCTTATCTTCACATCTTTGCAGAACTTTACCAAGATTGGCTAAGCATTTTTCAAAAGAAGATCCATAGACAGAGAAATCGTCCATGAATACTTCCATGAAATCTTCGATAAAGTCTGTGAAGATCGACATCATGCACCGCTGGAAGGTAGCAGGTGCATTACATAATCCAAAAGGCATACGTCTGTAAACGAACGTGCCGTATGGACAAGTGAATGTCGTTTTTTCTTGATCCTCCGGGCGAATAGGAATTTGGAAAAATCCGGAGTATCCATCAAGGAAGCAATAGTAGGGGTGATTAGCTAACCTTTCTAGCATTTGATCTATGAAGGGAAGTGGAAAATGATATTTCCTAGTTGCTGCATTCAGTTCCGGTAATCTGCACATACGATGTCCAGTTACTGTTTTTGTAGCGATCATTTCATCTTTATCATTTTTAATGACAGTGACTCCTCCTTTCTTCGGAACAACATGAACTGGGCTAACCCAAGTGCTATCTGAGATAGGAAATATTATTCCAGCTTCTAAAAGCTTCATAATCTCCTTCTTGACAACATCCATGAGATTAGGGTTCAGTCTCCTTTGACTTTCGATTGAGTTTTTAGCATTATCCTCTAGATTTATCTTGTGCATACAAAGATCTGGAGAGATTCCAGGTATGTCATCAAGTGAATATCCTAAGGCTTTTCTATGCTTTCTCAGCTCAGTCAACAGCATTGTGGTTTCTTCTTCCGTCAAACCAGAGTTTATTTTGACAGGATAAGTAGAATTTGGTCCAAGGAATGCATACTTAAGTCCGACGGGAAGAGGTTTAAGCTCGACTTTAGGGGCTTTAAGCTCGCTCCAAGGATCGTTAATTGCTGCAGCAGTGTCTTTAGGAGGTGTAGGAATGTTTGTTTGGTCCTTAAGATCTAGATAGTTTAGAGGGTTCCTATAAGTGTCGGATTTATCAAGCATACGTACGCACTCACTTGAAATTTCTTCAAGAAAATTGCGTTCATCTTTTGCGGGTTAAAGCGTGACACTTAAAGGGTCGTCTAGAAGCAGATCTTCATAGATTTCCTCAATAATTCCGTCTAACTCATCAACCTAACAAATTTTGCCATCCAGAGTCGCTTTATCAAAACTTTTGTTCATGTCAAACTGCATAACTAGACCGGCTAGATGAAGGTCAATTTTTCCTTCAGGAACATTGATTATGGCTCCGGCTGTGGATAGGAATGGTCGTCCAAGAATAAGTGGATCCTTAGGTTCTCTTTCTAGTTCTAGAACTACGAAATCAGTTGGTATGGAACATTTTTCGATTTCTACAAAGAACATCTATTAGGATACCTACAGGTTGTCTAACAGAACGATCAGCTAATACTAAGGAAATTTTAGTGGGCTGGGAAGTGTGGTGTCCTAAACGTTTTGCTACAGAAAGAGGCATCATGTTTATGCTAGATCCTAAATCACAGAGAGCACGCTCAAAAGCTACATCATTGATGGTGCAGGAAAATACGAAGCTTCCAGGATCGTTTTTCTTTTAAGGGATTCGGCTTTGTAGGATAGAACTACATTCATGGGTTATCATCATAACGCCTTCTTCAAGAGTTAAAGAATTTTTTAAAATACCCTTCATGTATTTTCTTAAAGCGGGAATCATAGCACAAGCTTCCACGAAAAGTAATCTCACATTTAACTGATCGATTAGCTCTTTAAGCTTAGCTTTTTCTTTCTCTTTCTTAGGGGCTCTTAAGGCTCTAGGATATGGAGGTTTAGGTTTATAGACACAAGTTGGTGGAGGTGGAATCGGGTCTTCTCCAAGGATTTCCCGGGATGAATCTTCTCTTACTTCTTCTCCATCCTTCTCTCCTACCACTTCTTTTTCAACATCTTCAATCGTGATTCTTTCTCTTTCTTTTTCCTTACCCTTTTCCTCATATTTGGGATCTTTAGGAAATTCAGGCTCTTTGTAAGCTAATCCATTCCTAAGTGTGATAGCTTTCAGATCATCGGAGGGATCTGCTTCACTTGAGCTTTCGAAAGATTTTTCACTTGGCTCCTCCTCAGAATTTTCTATGTTTCTAGAATTAGTTTTGATCATCAGGATAAAAAGGGTGGAAAATTTTTCATTAAAATCCTCTTGCATCGTTTTTATTTCAGATCTGAGATCACTAATCTCTTGAGACCTAGATTTGTCAAGCTCTAGAATTCTTTTGTTTAGGTTTTCAGCTTCAGAAGAGGGAAAACTAGGATATGAAACATGATTAGATTGAATAGCCAAGATAGGTCTGGAAGATGGTTTCCAGTCAAGCTCGGAAGACAGTTTCCCGCGGTCAGAAGGCTCGCGACCGCGGTGAAACAGGTCTTGGCCGCGGTCAGCATCATCACGACCGCGGTGAAAGCTTGGTTTGCCGCGGTCCGGATGAATGGACCCGCGGTGATCAGAAACGAATGGAAAATCTTGAATTTGGTAGACTTCTGCAGTGTTAACCATCCCTTGATCATAAGAATCCATTGGGTTGTCCCAACCATCAAAGTTACACGTATTGTGTACCTTATTTGGTTGTTGCAATCCAAGATGACTCATTATGTGATGGAGAGACTTTATAACTTCTGAAATTTCTTCTTTCTTTTCAGGAAGTGCAGAATTACCAAAGGTTACTTGATTACGGATGCTGTTTGCAAATTTTTTAATGAAAACGTGAGCATCTTCTACAGATCTAGTTGAGAAATCTCCATTACTTGATGTGTCGAAAGAGTGTCGTAACTCTGAAGTTATACCGCGATAGAATATACCCAGCAGGTATTCCTTGGTATATCCATGGTGTGGACAATTTCTTTGGTATTCCCTAAATCTTTCCCAAGTATCTAAAAGATCTTCATCTTCTTTTTGTTTATAAGTTCTTATCTTGTTTCTTAAGAGATTTGAACGATTTCTAGTGTAAAAACGATTTAGGAAAGCAGTTCTACACGCTGCCCACGTTTTTAGTGAAGCAGGTGGCAAAGATTTTAGCCATTTGCTGGCATTATCTCTAAGAGAGAACGGGAAAAGACTACACTTGTGGTAATTCCCATTTGCTGTAATGGTTGCACATAATTCTTCAAACGTCTCGATATGGTCTATCGGGTGTTCGGAATTGTAACCATGAAATTGATTTTGTTGAACTAAATGGATATATGGTACCTTAATTTCGGTTTTGCCATCCTCTGGTAAGGCTGGTTGAATAGCTCTTCGATCTCCCATGAACTTTTCGAGTGAATCGAAACTTCTAATCAGTTCATCATCATCTTCACGTTTTGTCGATCCGATTAGCTCATTGTCATCATAAATCAGTTCTTCAAACTCATCATCAGTCAGGTCATCGTCGCTTGGATCACCATCCACACGATTTGGTGGATCACCAAGAGTTCCGGGAACATGTTCCCGGTCTCTCATCGCAAAGAAACCTGAAAAATTCAAAAGAAAAAGTAAAAATAAACAAGTGTTCTAATGGATTTAAGTTGGGATTCGCAACGAAACAAATCAAAGTCCCCGGCAACGGCGCTAAAAACTTGATGCGAGTGTAAACGCGGGGTTTGTTGTTTTCGTTTTACTAAGCTTCAGGTTTTAAATTTATAACCCCTATATGTCTGCAAGTGCACAGATGTGCGCTGTAGTACTTAGGGTATCGATCCACAGAGACTTAGTTGTTTCAGTACGAATTCACGGCAATGCTTAAATCAGATTAGAACTAAACAATTTGGGTTTTTGTTTTGGGTTTTGGTTGTCACTAAATCTAAACTAGAAAGCAATTAAAAACTAAAAAGCAATTGACAAAAACGAAAGCAAACGAAAGCAAGTAGTAGGCGATTTGAAGCAAAGAACAAGCGAATGAAAAGCAAACTAAATTGAAGGTTGTAAACAATTAAAGACAAACGTTGGGGCTCAAGGGGTATTCGCAGGGGTTCATGGACTAGGCTATGTCGATTTTAAACAAGTGATAAAGGTAATCAACTACGTATGTTCTAGAACTCGAGGCACGGAAGTATGAATAGCCTACTTCTAAACAACTATCTCTCGCAACCCTGATCAGTAGGTTTCCACTCTGATCCTGGAAGGTAGAAGATGCAATAGAAGAAAAAGACTCATCAATATTCACAACTCAACTACATGTAGGTTTCCACTCCTATAGAAGAATTGCTCGTTTCACCCTAATTCAGACAATCAATGAAAACTTTCGCAACATATCATATCAGATCGGCTTTTAAGTGGCCAGCAGAGAATCACACAGTAAGATTAAAGGCAAATGAAGGACATCTAGAAGATTAATAATCCTAAATCTATCGATTCATAAGCAAAGACACATGAAATTCCCTTTGAACAATCCCTTTAAACCCAACTAGGTAACTACTCAAACATATTGTAACAAAGCATCATAGAGTATTGAAAGTGCAGGAAATTAAAGAAAAGAAGGAAGAAAAACAAAGAACGGAGAAGCAGATAGAGGCGCGATGTCTTCCTCCAGCGGCGGCTCCTCCTTCAAGGGTGGCGGCCTCTCTCTCTCTAGGGTTTTGAGTCTCACACGAAAATTTAAGTACAGAAAAGAACACACCCTTTAGAATGACCTAAAGGGGGTATTTATAGCTTCTGGAGTGGTCTTGGACACTTAGGGCTTCAAAAATAACGAAAGGAATTGATATGGGCTTTAATTAAGTCGTTTGGAAAGTGAACGACCAATGTCCGCGGTCGCAGTGGCTCTACCCGCGGGAAAATGTGTGTTGGCCGCGGTCCCGGCTCATGCTCTCTTCCAGAACTGTATTTTCTGTCATTCTTGCATTGGGAGTGTCTGAAGATATAACCGTTGGATTGTCTCCAAACCAAGTGCATTAGAAATCTGGTTGGATCCTCTATTTTGTCTCAAATTTTGGGGGTGATTAGACGGTGAGAAGATTTTCATCGCTTGTCATACTTCTGACGGTCTGCATTTATCCAAAATTGCTCATTTGTTCCAAATTGCATATCTTTTGCCTAAGTTTCCTGTAAAGTCTTTTGAAACTCAAAAACATTGAAAACACTTCAAAAACCATTAAAAACAGAGTTACAACACCTGCATAAGATACAATTATGATCCATAAAAGTGGTCAAAATACGGTGTTATCAACTCCCCCAGACTTACCTTTTTGTTTGTCTTCAAACAAACTTAAGTCAGGAAAGAAATTTTGATAATCGCAGGAACTAAACAATATCTCAGTGACTGTCCTTCTAAACCATAACTTATCGTGAAACTTCTATTTGGATCTAGGCTAGAAAATTCTCACCAAAATACAAGCAAACTAGTATGTTAATCCGTCATGCAAAAAATCTAAACACTTAGATCTAACTTCCAGTCAACTAGCTCTCTAAATAAATTAAGTATATTGTGAGTTCTCATCAAAGACATCATTCAGGGTAGACGGCGTTTGGCATTAAGACTATTTAAGTGGTGGAGTTTAAGTGTTTAGGGTTACCTGAAGAATATGGAGGATGCGAGATATTATGCAAAACCGCAAGAGAGAGAAGAGACGAAATTGCCAAATGTTGTTGCATAATCTTCCTCTTTTGTTGTAAACAGCTGTTCCCCCAGACTTAGATCTTTTCCCGGAAACATAAAGATAATCTCCAAAACTCCAAATAATCAAATCAAGCTTGCCTCAAGTATAAAATTTGATCCTCCTAGACTCTCTAAGGTTTAAATTTCCTTTCCCTTCTTATTTTTCTTTTCTTTTATTATCTTTTTCGGATTTTTTTTTCGAAAAAAGGAAACAACCTTTTATAGAGAGAGAGTCTAAGGGACGAAACTGTACCAAGATTTTGAAGTTTTTCAGAGGCAAACTGAATTTTTCTCCTTTTGTTGAATTAGTCCAATGAAATCGCAGGTCTTCGTCTTCAGTGACTGAGAACCGCGTTGATCCTCTTTCACTCCGACGTTTTTGCACATATCTGCATATAGAACAATGAAAAACAAGAGTGCATGTGGTTTGAAAGAGGTTAGGTTCGGTGGGAAACTAGCTAAAGGTGAACTAGCCATTCAGGATCAACAAAGAGTGGTAAAGGGATAAAGGAGTCCTGAATGTATGATTCGTTTCCCTGATCTAACGCTTTAATGAGAAAATTAAGTCAAAATTAAGTCCAGATAAAATGAGCTAGTATATCCTGTCAGAAAGAATCTCCATGAATAGAAGTTCTCTGGTGGGATTTCGTAATGCAAGTACTTAGCTACCGCCTAGTCTAGGCCTAAATCACAAAAAGAGCAAAAAATGAGGAAATAGTGTAGAAGCACACTGGTCTAATTCATCATAGTATTGTTTATTGTGTTCTTGGTTTGAAAACTTTTTGAAAACGATTTTTGAAAATTTTTTATAAAAAACTTTTTGAAAAATTTTATGTGTCCAAAACAAACTCAAAACAGTTGAAATTTCATTAGTAACGGATGAACATCCTCCCCCAGACTTATTTCACACTGTCCTCAATGTGATAAATCTGGAAAGAATGGTAAAGAAATTAGAAAAGTCGAAATGTTTAAGTGAACTTATCGTGCTGGAGAGTGCTGCTCGTCTTTTTTGTTTGTTCTTCCTTATTGAAAGCCTGAAATTAAATAAAACAGAAACAAAGCAATAGAAATAGAAAATAAAGGTCAAAGGGAAATAGATAAAATACCAAGTGGGTTGCCTCCCACTAAGCGCTTGTTTCAAGTCATTAGCTTGACATTGTTGCTCGATCAGACTTAACCGGGGTCGTGACACTCCTTGATCTCACCATTGGCCGATGATGGATCAATCAAAAACATCACTTCTCTTTCGTCTTCTCTTTCTTCAGCCAGATATGGCTTTACACGTTGTCCATTCACTGTAAATGAGTTTCCGGTTCTGTCCCGCAGGACAATGGCTCAGTATGGCTTGACTTCCTTTATCGTGAAGGGTCCTGACCATCTTGAACGTAATTTTCCTGGAAAAAGCTTAAATTGAGAATTGAAAAGGAGAACTTTATCGTTAGGTGCAAAAGTTCTATGAATAATCTTCTTATCATGATATGCTTTAGTCTTCTCCTTGTAGATCTTCGAGTTTTCGTAGGCATTGTGTCGGATTTCTTCTAACTCGTGAAGTTGAAGTAGTCTTCTTTCTCCAGCTGTTTCCAAGTTCATGTTCATCTCCTTGATAGCCCATTGCGCCTTATACTCGAGTTCTACTGGAAGGTGACATGCTTTTCCATAAACTAGGTTGAATGGTGTCGTTCCTAATGGTGTCTTGAATGCTGTTCGATATGCCCATAATGCATCGTCAGGCTTTGTAGATCAATCCTTGCGATGAACTGCAGTTGTTTTCTGCAAAATCGACTTGATTTCTCTGTTTGAGATCTCTACTTGCCGCTGGTTTGGGGATGGTATGGAGAGGTAACTTTATGCGTACCTCCATTCTTTCTAAGAAGATTCTCGAAAACTCTGTTGATGAAATGCGATCCTCCGTCGCTTATCATAATTCTAGGAACTCCAAAACGCGGGAAAAAAATCTAAAATATATATATATATATATATATATATTAGAATTTCGACTAGGACATTAGTCCTGTAACACACATACTTTTTGGTCATAAACTGAAGTATTTTTAAAGCTTTTTTGAAAATTAATGAGTGATCTTTAATATGCCAATGGCACAAGGAATTTTGGTCTAGCATCGAGTATTAAAATTCTAGAAATTTCATATGTGCAGAAATACAACATCTAACAAATAACTGTTCAGAATTTTTGACAATTTTACATAAGAAACATCTAAACCGATCACTTTTTTCCAGCATTTGTTGATCCATACATCAAAACCGATCAGTTTTTCTTATGTAGCTTGTGCTGTTATGCGACTCCACTTGTTTCTTCTTCAAAGGCCCAAGCCCATTAGCAAGAACAAACGAGCTCAGATCATCTTATTTGATCAAGACCATGACAATTGCCAGGAGCTTCTTTACCTTCCTCCTCAGACTGTGAACCTTCTTCTACTCTTCTGGCTCCCAAAGCACCATCCGCTGTGGCTTTGGAGTCTGAAGAAATGCTGAAGAAATGTTATTTTATGTCGCTTTTTGTCTCTAGAAAATCTTATGTTCAGCGGTTTTGTATATTTTCAATATTTTAATAATAATATAAAGATCTTGTTAAAAAATGGTCAATAAACTCATAATCTTTTTCATCATTTCATCCAAAATTAAAAATGAAATACTATTCATTTCTATATTCTCTCTCGATCTACCAAATTCATGATTAAGTTCTAAAAAATCACAATTCATTATTAAAAATCTTCATCTTTTGGATAAATGACAAGAGTCTTAAGCATAACCGAGAAGCTTATATGAGTGTAACATCATTTTCATTTATTTGTTAAAAGATGCTTATTTATGTGACCTCGATCAACCTATATACTATTAAATTTTTAAACTTTTTAAAATATTTTATTCCACAATTTATGCTGTACCATTAATTGTATAATACAGTTCTCCCCCAAATTAGAGCTTACAAAAAATGATCAAACAGAGATGTGGACAACAAATTAGGTATATTCAAACTTTTAAAATGTTGATCGTTGATGGAGAGAACAGAAGAAGAAGCGGAAGATGGGGAGAAAATAATACAATCTAAAAAGGAGGAGAGTAATGAGAAGTTTATAGAGCTGATTCCTCTTAATCTTATTCCTGATATACTCTTGAGAGCCTACTGTGAGGTTCCATGGCATCTTGAAGCTATGGTCGACCATCACCACTCGTCCAGATTTCATCAGGTCGTTCACGAATAGTCTTTAATACGGCTTTGTTTTCTGCTGTGGGTCGAATCAAAAAATAAGCGTATATTTACATCACTGCCTTCAACATAAACACCTCGACACATGTTACTCTCATCACAAAAAAGTTATGAGACAAATCGTATGATGATTCTTACCAATCGTATAATTCTGAGTCGGTCCACAGATTGATGTGTTGTGGAGATTTTTTGTAGGGAGATTGTGGTTTGGAATCCTACATGAGACAACATATTATCTTACCCAACCCCGGATACTCATTTAAAAGTTTTTATTTAGAATACGATCTGATCGAAGAAAAGTATAAAGTATTGTGCAGCAGGGGCCGCACAGACCATGATTCTCTTATTTTTACAGTGGGCCTCAAGAATCATGGAGAGTGATATCCAATATTGCCCTAAACATTTTGTTCCTCCATATGCCAAATAAAGGTATATGTATCAACAGGCATGTGAATTATTAAGCGGATATACATTTCGCAACACTACGAAAATAAGAATATAGTTCATGACACTACTGATAACACTATATTTTGACCACTTTTATGGATCGTTTTGAAATACTTTTTCTATGTTTTTATTGCTTTCAAGCGTTTTTATTATGTTTTTCTAGTATTTGTAGTTCCAAGACTCTTTTCAGGAAATTTAGGTAAAAGCTTAACAAAATGGATAGAAGACCAGATCTCAGCTCAGAGTCAAACCGTCAGAAGTTCACCCCCAAATGAAGACTTTTTCACCGTTTAATCCAGCTTAATTTTGGAGAACTTAAAGATGGAACTACCAGATTTCCAGCACACTTTACAAAATGGCAATCCAACGGTTCAATCAAAAGTTACGCAAAGAGCAAGATGTCTCGTAAACCAGCCGGCAAGCAATCCTACCCGTGGCCAATAGCCATTTCACCACGGTCCCGACCTTCCCAACCGCGGAGAATGGTTTGTCCGACCCCGAAGCCCATTTTCAAGCCCAGAATGATTTCCTCATTTAAAAAACCCTAAGTGAAGACTTGGACACTATAAATACATGTTTTTAGGAGCCCTAGACGAGAGAGACACATAAAATTTATTCTTTTTGCAGCTTTTAAGTTTTTGTCTTTCATATTTCTTAGTTTTTAGGTTTAGAGAGATAGATATCTGTCTCTTGAACCCTCTTCGTTCTTCTATCATATCGATTTCTACTCAGCCTTTTTAATGTTTTGCTTTTATTCATCATGTCTGAGTAGTTTTATTGTTAGGTTTAAGGGATTTTCGATGGAGGCTATATATGTTCAATGAGGATTCTATTAGCTATTGAAGCCGAATCCTAGAACTTTTTCTTCTAAATTTATTTTTAATGCATGTGATTAGCGTCATGAACTACAATCTGATCTAGGTCTTGGGTGTTGCAAAAGTTTTCACTCGGCGCCAGATCTAGTTCGGGAAGAGCAGATCGACCATAGGAGTGGAAATCTACCTATGGGTGAGCTGTGAATGTTGAGGAGTCTTAAGGATACTGCATCTTCACTCTTCCAGGGCCAGAGTGGAAACCTACTTGTTAGGGTTGAGAGAGATAATTGGTTATGATCATGACAGTGGCGTATTCATGATCATACGTTCGTGACTCGAGTTCTAAAAGTTTTAGCTAGGATCTTTTTAATTTACTCTTTAGCAATGTTTTGAATTATTCATCCCCGGAGAAAATTTCCCTGGAAACTCAGTGCCTCTTTTCTATAGATTTACACTGATTTTTCATTCAAGTTTTTAGTCTAGTATTTTACTCATTCAGCCGATTTTCATACAAGCAATTAGGTCTAGCCGTTTTCTCGTTTTTAGTCGATTTCTTTAAGTTTAGTTATTAAGTCATTTTATTTCCCGTATTTTCCCATTAAGATTACTTTTTACATTTTAAAGACACCACCAAAACCCCTACAAAAATCGCCTGGTTCTAGACTTCCTTACTTTACATTTCTTTCAAAGGCTTTTGCAGGAAAGATCCTCCTTCCCTGTGGATTCGATCCCTAAGTACTACAATCGATCAGCTGTGCACTTGCGGCTATTGATTTCATTTAGGGTAAAACTTGACACACACCCACACCGCATCAGCTACTCCCATGCATTAAAAATAAGTTTAGAAGAAAAAGTTTTAGGATTTGGCTTTAATAGCTAATGGAATCCTTATCAAACATATATGGCCCCCATCGAAAATCCCTTAAACCCAACAATAGAACTACTCAGACATGATTAAACAAAGCAAAAACATTGTATTGAAAAACTGAATAGAAATCGATATTGAAAAAGAAACAAAAGGGGTTCAAGAGATAGATCTCTATCTCCCTAAACCTAAAACAACTCAAAAATACTAAAAAACTTAAAAGGTATTCTGAAACATGAAAGAGCATACGACTTAGGGTTCCTAAAACATGTATTTATAGTGCTCAAGGCATTTCTGGACGTCACTTAGGGTTTCTCCAAATGAAGGAATCAATTTGGGGTTGGAGATGAGCTTCTAGGCCGAACAGACCATTCTCCACGTTCAGAGGAGACCTGACCAGTGTAAAATGGGTGCTGGCCGCGGTCAGGATTGGTTGCTGGCTGGTTAACGGGACATCTTTCTCTTCGAGTAACTTTTGATTGAACCGTTGGATTGTCTTGGTGTCAAGTGTGCTGGAAAACTGACTGTTCCATATTTAAGGTCTCCAGATTTGAGCTGGATCAGATAGTGAGAAGGTTTTCATTTGATGTTTAACTTCTGACGGTTTGACTCTGAGTTAAAAATCTAGTCTTCTTTCTATTTTGCTAAACTTTTTCCTAAGTTTCCTGAAAAGAGTTTTGAAACTACAAATACTAGAAAACCATAATAAAACACTTAAAAGAAATAAAAAGCATTGAAAAAATATTTTTAATGATCCACAAAAGTGATCAAAATACGGTGTTATCATAGGTGAATGTATCAGTCAGATATACCTTTCAATGCCATTGTTAATGTTTGTTTTAAACTATTTTATGAGGTTCTGGGCAAATTTGAACCTGGTTGGGTTCTTCCAACTCAATACCAACTAATGGAATCATTTTTGAAAGAGGAACAAGAAAGAATTAAGACACAATTAAAGAGGCAAGAGTCAGAATGAGAACACTCAAGCTGTTCTATAATGACAATTGTATGGACTAATAGGAAAAACAAGAACATAATGAATGTGTATTAATTCTAGAGGAGGAACATGTTCTTATATCTGTGAAAGATGTTTCCATAGATTCTCACTATGGACTATGTTGATCAATGCATTGCAAATGTTTGAGCTGAGAATGTCATTCAAGTGGTAACTGATATTTCTCTCAATAATGTGGCAGCATAAAAGAATCTTAAAGAGAACAAGCTGAATATTTTTTGGACAGGTTGTATTGCTCATACAGTTGATCTGATGCTTGAAGGTATTTCAAAGCTGCCTAAGTTTACTAGAGTAATTGATCAGGCTAATGATCTTACCATTTTTATCTACGCTCATCATAAAACCTTAGCAATGACAAGAGATCATAAAGAGGGATATCGTGCGGCCAGGAATAGCAAGATTTGCTACCAATTTCTTGACATTACAAAGCTTGTGAGAGAAAAAAACACAACTAAAAACAATGTTCACCACTGAAGAATGGAATAACTGTAAACATTCAAAGAGTGCAAATGGGAGAAATAGTATCTCAACAATTATGAGTTATGCATTTTGGAATTATTTGAAATTTGTGTTGAAGGTTTTTAAAATTTTGGTGAACTTATTAGAATTACTAATGAAGAAAATAAGCCTTCAATGGATTTTAGTTTTGGAGAGCTCTTGGAAGCAAAAAGTAAGATTAAGTTGGCCTCTAGTGATTTGGAGAGAAAATACCAGCCTATATTCGAGATCACTGATGAGAAAATAAAAAGTAGATTGATTTCTCCGTTGCACATGAGCTCTTACTTATTAAATCCATTCTACTTCTACAATGATTCCACCATTGAGCACGATCAGATGCTAATTGATGGATTTTTCAATTGTGTTGAGACATTTTTACAATGGTGATTATGAAGAACAATACAAAGTTATCAACGATGAGTTTAATGAGTGCTTTTGGGAGAGGTTTAGCATAGAGAGGATGCCAAAAAAATGATGAGAAGTTTTATCCAGGTATTTTTTAAAATCTGAATAGCAATAAAGATGACTCATGTTTTATTAATTTGACTTACATATTTAGAAAATCGGTGGTCAATATATGATTTGCATGTCCCTGTTCTGCACAGATTTGCAATAAAGATTTTTTCTTTGACCTCGAGCTCATCCAGTTGTGAAAGACATTGGAGTATATTTGAAGGGGTTAATGCTTACTTCGTTGAAGTTATTTTTCTGTTTTGGGTTTTTTAACATCCATTTAATGTTATATTGTGTTTGCAGATTTATACCTAAAAAAATTGACTAGATGTCAATCAACATAATAATCTAGTTTATGTTCAATTCAATGCCCAATTGTTCACAAAACAAAAAAATATCAGAGAAAAAAATATTGATATGATATTAGATGATGGCAATGAAAGGAATACATAAGATTGGCTTGTGGAGCCAAGTTGTGGAGCCAAGTCAAACAGGAGAAGAGAGTAGTGATGAACCTAATTATCAAGCTCCCAAGTGATGATCTTAGAGAAGATCTTGATTCTGATGAGGGACATGATATTCCTATTGATACTGGATTTAATTTTGATACAAGAAAGTGGTGGATATGGAAATTCTTGATGAAGAAGAGGTTTAGTAGATTTTTTTATTAAGTTTTTAATCTTAGTGTTTTTAGTTATTATTATTTTTACTTGAATACCACTTTGGTTTTTAAGAATTTAGATTTGTTTATAATTTTATACACATTATCTTAAGTTTTTGGGATTTGAATAAGTGAAGAAGTTTATTATTTTTCTATTTTATAGGGTTATGTGTTATTATAAAATTATAAATATATTTACTTATAAATAAATATAATTAAATAATATATTAATGTCTAGCCGAGGTTTAAGCTTCGATTAGTCATTATAGACACTAGACCCTTATCAAACACCTAGCTCTCCATTAACATTTTTTTGAACCTTAAAAAATATTATATAAAAATAAATTAGATCTGCATGCAAATTTAGGTTAAAAACACATATTTTAAAGAGTTTCTTGGCAAATAAAGTAGTTTTAAGTTTTTAATTGGTCAAAAGGGTGTATTTTTGGATTCACGTATAAATCTGGTAGTTTTTGAACAGTGATAATTTTTTAATGGCAATACAGCCCTTATTAGACAAAAGCAAGAGAGAGAGAGAAAAAGTGAGAGAGAGTGAGAGAGAGAGTGCGTGAGAGAGAGTGTGAGAGAAGGGAAAAACAGTATATTTAAATACTATTATTTTCTCTTTCTTTTTTATATTATTTTTTTGAATAAATTGTTGTACATTATTTATAATAATGAAATATTTAATTATTTATAAATATTTCTTAACACATTGAAATTTGAATTTTTTAAAGCGGACAATACTTGATTTTTTTGCATTATACACAAATATAAAGTTATTCACCATTTGGTGTACATTCGAAGGTATTCACTCAAAAATATTCACCATTTGGTGTACAACTATCAGGTATTCACTTGAAGGTATTCACGTGAAAGTATTCATCCCAAAGTATTCACGATTTGATGTTCATTCATTTAGTGTACAAATAAAGGTATTCACCATTTGGTGAACACCCGAAGGTATTCACTCTAAGGTATTCATCATTTGTTGTACCACTATCAAGTATTCACCATTCAGTATACAACTATCAGGTATTCACTCAAAAATATCCAGTATTTGGTGTACACTTATCAGGTATTCACCATTTGGTGTATAACTATCAAGTATACCATTTGGTGTACACCAGTCAGGTGAATACCTTCGATTGAAGACCATGAGTGAATTTTTTCAGGTGAATACCTGACAGTTGTATACCTGAAAGTCAAGTGAAAACCTTCAGTTAAATACCATGTGTCTATACTTCATAATATGTGTTTAAATTAATATAAAACTGAAGTATACATGACTGAACTATACATAACTTAATTTTTTTTTTCCCCCGCCCATCAAATACAATCACATTTGGCCCAACGTAAAAGTGATCCGTGGACCACCATCGGTGAGCTCGTTATGGTCGATATGGGAAAAGATAACGCCTCTTGTTCGAGCTCCTTTCGCAAGACTATCCGCCCGGACATTAAGATCCCTCGGAATATGAGATAAAGTGCACTCTGAGAAGCTCTCTTGGAGGAGGCGGAAAGTATCTAGCTCTGCCTTAAAAGGACGGCCAATCAGCTGGAGACTCAGTCATACGCACCAGATCCGAACAGTCAGTTTTAAAGTGAACCGAGAGTATCTGTCTCTCTCTCAAGCAGGACATAGCCCACAGGAGGCAATCCATCTTGGCGTGGAGGGCCGAGAGGCTTCTACGGCATCCCTGTAGTCCAAAAAGTTCATTTCCTCTGCCATCCACAAAGCTCCATCCGAGGCCGCTAACCTGTCCGCGATTGATCCAAGAGGCGTCAATCCGGCATATAGGGGTTTGTGGTACCTCCGGTATCGCAATGGATTCCGGTGGAAGGGCTACTTCCTCAACTTGAGCGTCGTCGCTGACCTCAGGTTGGTTCGCAACTCTCCAACTTTCTGCTTCCACTTTGGCTTGTATCCATGTATCCACCAGGGAAATTTCTTTCCCTTTGAAGATCTTCTCATTCCTTGCTTTCCAAATAAACCATAAGATCCAAGGATAAATATCCTTTGAGGGATCCGTCATGCCTAGCTCTTTTGTTTTCCAAAAGAGAAAGCTCATATTTTGGTAAATAGAGGTACTCGGGAAGACACCCGGAGGGGACGGAAAGTCCGATAACGCCCAGACTTGTAATGCCGGGGGACATAAGAACAGGAGGTGGTTTATGGTTTCCTCGGGATCCCCACAGCGGGGGCAGCGTTTGTCGGAACCCAAATGGCGGTATGTGAGGTTTTGGCATGTCGCCACGCACCCAGATAAGGATTGCCACATAAAGTGTTTCATCTTCCCAGGTGAACGAACTCTCCAAACATGTCGTTGTAGGGCCGTGATGCTTGGTTCCCTAAGCGCTCCAGCTTCTCGTTCAATCTTCGTTCTTCTAATTAGGTCATATCCCGACTTGACCGAGTACAATCCCGATTTGGAATGATTCCAGGCGTATCCATCCAAGGTACAGGTCTGGCTAGGTCGCATCCCGAGGATAAGGGGAATATCCTCAGGATGGAAAAATTCTCTAAGCAGGTGAATATCCCACTGTTTGGTGTCTCGGCGGATGAAAGAGTATACCAGGGTTCCCGGCTCTTGGAATCCGATATGCGGGGCCAGTCTAGGCGGCCGAGCTCTAAGGTCAGGAATCCACGGTTCGCTCCAAACTCTCGTATTTAGGCCCGATCCAATTGTCTTCCTCAGTCTCATCCTCAAAAACGGTTTTGCGGCCATTATACTCCTCCACCCATAGGATGGTGAGTAAACGTTCCGGTCTTCCAGAGGGTCGGACCGGTTAAAATATCTACCTCTTAAGACCCGTGCCAAGAGTGATGAGGAATATTGTATCAGGCGCCATAGCTGTTTTGCTAGAAGGGCTACATAACTTAAATAAATGACAACATTTTAAATGTTGTCCATTTTAAAAAATTCAGAGTTTAAAATGTGTAGAAAAAATCTATATATTTTTAAGATATATATTATTATATATTTTATTATTTAAAATGATATCTAAGAATGAATGAATTTTAGGAGGAAAAAGAAATAAAAAAAGATAAAAGAGAAAATAGTATTTTTTTAATAAAAATCTGTTTTACTTATCTTCCCTCACAATATCTCTCTTCTTGTTGTAAATTATTATATATATATATATCTCCATATGTTGTGAATTATTATATATATACATCTCCATCTATATATTTTATATATATAAAGAGAGAGTTTGAGAGTACGTGAAGAGGGGGAGAGATACGAGAGCAAGGAGGAGAAACTGATTTCTATTATTCACTTCATTCTCCATCTTATTTTTTAATCACAAGCTTACATACCTATTTATACTAGTAAGTAGATATTATCTACTTATGGGGGTTGGTAGGAGAGGTTGGTAACACCAACTCAAACTTACTTCATGTAAAAGTAAGTAAGATGGATAATCATTATTTTATAACACCCCTCTTGATTATCCATCACTACCGATATATGTCGCGTACTGCCACATTAAAAACCCTTACAATAGAAAAACCCTTTAGGGATAAAAACTATGACAAAATATGCAGTAACGCTCCCCCTGGAAAAGATATATATTCTTCTTTTCTATCGAACGCTTAGATAATGGAGTCTCTCTCTTTCATAGAAAAGGCTGGACTTCTACGTCATTGAAATTATAATACTTTCGTTTGAACTCTTGGATGTCTATCCTTTGCGTATTCTTTGATCGTTAAAAACCTCAGCATGGAAAATCAGTGGGACAAAAACCATGGTAAGGAAAAAATAGTGCATCTACGCATATCATCATACTTCTTCTTTCAGAAGTATTCCTCTTTAGAGATTTATATTTTGCGTGTTCCTTGCTGCCTCGTTAAAAACTTTGACATGGAAAAACCTATGTGGACAAAAACCATGATATGGGAAAAAGAGTGCAGCCACGCTCATCTTCTGGACGAATCTCTTTATATGGTTCTTATGGAACCCTTTCATATATATCTTACGGACATATATCTTTGTATGGTTCTTCTAGAACCTTTTCATAAATGTCTTCAGGACATTTTCTCTATATGGTTCTTCTGGAACCTTTTTAGAAATGTCTTTAGGACATCTTTATTCGGTTCTTTTGGAACCTTTTCACAAATGTCTTCAGGACATCGTATTCAGTTTTTCTGGAACCTTTTTACAAATGTCTTCAGAACATCTTTATTCGGTTCTTCTGGAACATTTTCACAAATGTCTGGAACATTTTGCTATATATGGTTCTTTTGGGACATTTACACTTAAGAGAGGATTTTTAGCTTACAAGCCCATCGGCCTCCCACACTTTAATTGAACCCGCAGTTTATTTGCTCTATTCTCATCAATAATTTGTTCTGGAACATTTCTTTTGATGGAGCATTAGCAGCGGGGATATATGATTTCGTCACCCATCTTATATCTTTGAACACATCAAGGAACTGGTTTGCAAACTTTGCAAATGTATAATTTTATGAAATCCACCTCACGTTTCTTGGTAGGAGGATTGAGATAAGCCAAAGTTTATATAAAATTTTGTGCTATCTTTTGTTGATTCTCTAGATCCTCTCCCTCAATGTAGGGAATTCATTTTCATCAAAGTGGCAATCGGCAAAAAGTGCCGTAAACATATCTCCAGTTACCGGTTCAAGATATCACCTCTGGAATAATCCCCTTTATTATACTACTCGAGAAAACTCTTCAGGAATTTTGATGATCATCATTCGTTATTTCAATTGAGTAGTGTTCCCGGGAACAGAATTCCAGTATAATCCTTTAGGGATTAATTCCTATAGAGGTTAATCTTTGGTTCCACTTTTTTATAATGACATGGTGAATAGAGATCTCTTATCATCGATTTCATTCAGGTACGTGATTTTATTTCAAACCATGTCAACAATCTCTTCAGGAGATCAATCCTCCTTTGCTCATTTTCTTTTGAGGATTTGGAACCAAAGTAGTTTATCACGTTTCTACGTGTCATAGACTCAAAAGACCGTCCTTCAAGGACATCTATTTTAAGTGGAGCTCAGCTGGGATGTGAGATTTTGTTTTTTCATTCAATATGAACTTTAGGTTCATATGAGGATCCATCAGCTGTTTTCTATATGCCATACTGCATATTTTATGTCACCACATGGAGACCACCGTAATTGGTTTTACAATCCCTTGGATTTGTTTTATCTTTGTGAACATAATCTTCTAGATGTTCAGCTTACACTCGATGTGGGATTCTTGAATTCTCCCCCTCTAGATTATGACACTTTCAAGGTCTATCCATTTTGAATTGAATCCCACTCTATGACCAACTATATATGCGATGAGTTTTAAACCAAAAGAAATGGTGATCCATCCATGGATGCTTTTCAAGATGGCTTCATTTTTTCTTTCTTTCTTTATGACATGCAATAGTTGAAAAAGCTTCTGGTTTTTCAACATGTATTCTCAATGATCTTATATCATTGGAACTACCGAGATGGCTTAATCGGTTTATTTAATTAGTAAACCTCAGGTTTACTATGGTATATACCCTTGCCATCTTTTTATTATTATCATATATATATGCATGTACCATCGTGTGCTCTTGTGGAACATTTTTCTCTTTTGGAGTATCTAGCTCTTCCGGAGCTTCTAGCTCTTCTGGAGCTTCTAGTTCAACTCCATATATAAATTTAAATATATAAACATAAATTAAACAAGGAGGAGGCACAACCTACAACTCCATAAATAAATTTAAATATATAAACAAAAATTAAACAAGGAGGAGGCATAACCTACTACTCCATAAATAAATTTAAATGTATTGCATAAATTAAATAAAGAGGAGGTATAACCTACCATTCCATATATATAAACAAGGAGGAAGCTTAACCTGTTACTCCATAATTATGATCCGATGAGACATAGTCTACCATATGATCATATTGATCATGAAGGCATAGCCTATCATAACGATCGGTTCGAGGAAGACATAACCTCCAAATATATGATGGATTAAGAGTCGATCGTGCTGATAACGTGTTGTAAATTATTGTATATATACATCTCCATATGTTGTGAATTATTGTATATATACATCTCCATCTATGTATTTTATATATATATAGAGAGAGAGAGTTTGAGAGTAAGTGGAGAGGGGGGAGAGACGAGAGCAAGGAGGAGAAACCGATTTCTATTATTCACTTCATTCTCCATCTCATTTCTTTATCATAAGCTTACATACTTATTTATACTAGTGAGAAGATATTATCTACTTAAGGGGGTTGGTAGGAGAGGTTGGTGATACCAACTCAAACTTACTTCATGTAAAAGTAAATTAGATGGATAATCATCCTTTTATAAGACTTCTCTCTTTCCCTTAGTTTTCTCTTTCTCCCTTTGTTTTATTTAATTGATTATCATAATGGCATAACAACGGAAATAAACTAAACTTGAGAGGATAAGATGGTTATTGACACACAAAAACTACCCAAACACATACACTTTTTCAAAATACACATTTTTAGCAAATTAAAAACTTAAAACTACCAATTTGGCCAATTTTGTCTATTTTAAAACAGTTTTGAACTTTTTTATGTGGTTTTTTACTGCATGTAATATTTGTATTCAAATCAACTATTTTTATATTATTTGGATACTTATTTATAATCATTTAAATAGTTTGGGATATATTTTTGAAATAAAAAACTATATATATATATAAAATATTTATAATAATTTATTTCTATAATTCAACTACCCAAAATATTTACACGAATTTTTACTATTTCAAAACTTTCAGGTAATTCTAATAGTCCTGAAATGTTTTACATATTTTAAATTAATATACAAATTTTTTAAAATATTTAAGATTTTTTAAATTAGAAATTTGAAATGATTCAAATACATATTCTTAGAACTCAAATGATATCTTCCTTGATTTTGTATTCAAATAAAAATATTATTTAAATTTATAATTATTATGACAAATATATATGAATATAACGAAGTTTTCCATAATTATCAAATATTCAAAAAAAGATGTTAGAAATTAGCTCTATGAGTTAATAAAATTGAACTCTGCGCTTTTTTAATTATGTTTATAATTAAAATAATAAAAATACCATCCATGGCTCCAAATAGATAAAGTGGATCATGTGGTGTGGATTAAGCGGTTCAAGCGGATCGAATAGTCCAAGTGTGGATCAAGTGGATTTAATGGAACAAGTGCAGATCAAACGGATCATGCGATCCAAAATATATATTTGAATAAGAAAATGATATAGAATATAGATTGAATTAAATATTAATTTATATATATTAAAGAAATATAGTTATGAAAATATTTATATATATTATACATAAAATAAATTCAAAGCTGAGATCAAGTATTGATATTTTTCCATAATATATTTTAATTCAAAATTTTATATTAAATTTAATCATTAATAGTATAATTATATTTTTCTAACACTTAGTCACTTACCAACACATGTATAAATTGTTGTATATATAACTTTTTTAAAAAAATTCATTTTTATGGAATAATTGAAACAAGATCCAGTTTTGACTGCTTCAATTTGATAGTGTCACAGAAAAGAGCCAATCTGCTTTTTTACTCATAAATCTATACTACTTGTAGTTCAATGATTTAATTATTATTTTTTAAGTTGTGAAATTCAAAACTCACTTGCATATCATATATGAGAAATATATGCGATTCTCCCTCTTTAGCATTCCAAAATACTTTCATCAGTAAACTCATTCACAGCTTTAAGAATGGAATGACATTAAAAAAAGGTTTGTACATAAGATGGAGAGAACACAAATATATCTCCATTCATAAATTTTTTATACTCAGAAACAATTCTTATATTTATATTATAAATTAATAAATAAGGATAGACTACTTGCGTTTCATGGATATATCTTATATGCAAGCATTTCTATTGGAAAATTTTGTACCCTATATTAATCAATCAATGAATGAAAATGGCTGAAGACTGTTATGTACCTGGTAATAAGCCAATCAAAAATAAACAAAGAAAAGTGAGCTCTGAATAGGCAGAGCTAAATAGTGCAAGTATGACCAACATTTTCTCAGTTGACTGTGATAGCTCTCACGAGGAAAGAAAATATATGTTACACTTGTAATAATAGTTCCACTCATGCTGAGGAGTGTTACAAGTGGTAATCTGTTTTTTTTTTTAAATCTGAAAACAATATACATATATATATAAAATATATTTATTTCAAATTCAGACTACACGAATTCAACTTATTGTTTAAATTTATTTTAATTATAGTGATTTTAGTTACCAAAAATATTCTAATTTAAATATGTTATTTAGTTTAGTTTGGTTCAGATTATTCAGTTTCTGAATTTTCTCAGATTTTAATAATATAAATGATCTTAAAGCTTAATTTTTACATTATTTAATATTAGTTACAATGGAACTGTATAATTTTACGTACGATATACATATTTATAACCATGTATTTATTATATTTAATTAAAATATGTTATATACCGCCTTTCTCATTCAACTATATATTTTGGACCGCTTGATCTGTACTTGTTCCGCCAGGTCCACCTGATTTGTATTTGATCCGTCTGTTTGAACCATTTGATCCGCACTCTCTGATCCACTTTCTTCATTCAGAGCCTTGAGGGTTTGAATGTGAAAGTGAAAAGAACACATATTTTAAGAGGAGCAGATGGACCTCTTAATTTTGTTTCATATAAATTATTGAGGATGAATCACAATAATGAACTTCTCTTTTGTCTTTTTGTTAGAAAAAAAGAGGAAACGCTTGGCATATAAAACCCAAACAAAACCAAGGGTATGACACTTTTTTTTTAGTAATACACATACCAAGACAGGAGAAAATATATATTATATATTTGATGTTATTATAAATGTATGTGTTTTTCTAACTATTCTACAAAAAAAACTGCCTCACTTCTTCTATAAAGAAAAAAGTTTTTAACTTATTCTTTACTTTCATCGAATCAATTTCATCGCAGGTATGATTATATTTGTAGGCCACTCGTTGCCTTCTCAAATAATATTATAAACACAAATGACAACATCATGAACCTATATTCATAAAATCCTTAAATCACCAATAAAACCAGAAAGTCATAAAACGAGGATGAAACAAATTGAAAAACTCCAAACCAAACCTAGAAACAAAATCGTTGAGTTACCTTCTTTGAGTCTTCAATCACTTTCTTCAAATTTTCAGTCCTCAAAAACCCGACCCATTTGAGTTAAGAAACATGTGTTTTAAAAAATTAACAGACGAATTATTATTGTTAACAAGAGTTTAGTTTGTTAAGCACAGTTATAGTGGACTGTTGGCTAACTCTCACTCAGGCACAATTTATAAGACTTGAAGATTTATATTGGAAAAACAATTAAGTTCGAGGTTTAAAGTAAGATCGCAAATAGTTCAAGGTTAAATATTTGAAGATTTTTTTATGGAAATTTTCCATTATAATACACAGACAAATTTAACTATGCATAGTAGTTATACTTATAAATAGAGGTGTTTACACGTTTTGACACTTTTGAGTTTATATTTACACTTTTTGGCACTAGTGTTTAAGATAACACTTTTCTTTGACTTATGAAGATAATATGACAACAAGAACCTTATGACATATTTTTGTTGAAAAACCAAACTGATGTAAACAAATTTTTTCTTAATAGATTGTCTTGTTAATTTTTTTTTAAAAAACAAACAAACAGAAAAAAGAGAGAAAAGAACGACACATACTCTCTTTTTTTCCTCCATGTCTCAGATCTGCCTCATAATCTCTTATTTGACATGAATATTTATCATCATTTCTTTTCCTTATTCTCTCTCAGATCCCTCTTCTTCCTCTTTTCCACCTTGTTCTATTCCTCTCAGATCTCTCAGATCCCTCTTCTCCATCTTGTTTTCTTACTCTTGGATTTCTCTCTCTCTGTTTCTCAGATCTCTCTTCTTCTTCTTCTCCACATTTTTTTCTTGGATTTCTCTCTCTCTTTTTCTCAGATCTCTCTGTCGTTGTGGCCACGTCCATAGTGTACCAAAATGGTGGATTTAAGCTATCGATGAGACTAATCTATACATATTTTTCTTCTAAATTGTTTTTTCGTAGATTTGTTTTTCTGTTTCGCTTTGGTTAGTGACATGTCCATGTCCACATGCACATGTCCACATATACATGTATGCAATCCTTATTTGTTTGCCTTTATATGTACTTACTTCAATGGACATAAATTAGATGTAAAAGATATGGCCATATGGATGTGGTCCAAATTACATTCTGTCTAGAACTATGTTTGGTGTACCATGTTGTGCATTGTTGGACAATATTTTGATTTACGAGGTTTAGGTGGAACAACTTATAATAGATGATGTATAATGGACAACCTTTGGTGGACAGTTTGAGATGTAATACCTGGACAAATCAACTTTATTTAGTCTTTTCTTAAAATACAACATATACTCAATATATTGTATGTTAATCAAAAAGAATACAAAATATGCAAAACCATACTCAATAATAAGATATAAACATAGCGAGGTAGCCATGTCCATATGGGCACAATTACTATGTACACATAATCAGAGCAGAACATATAAGAAACATGGTCATGTTCACACGATAATCATATAAGAATGTACAATATGTATCTACCACATAGATACATATATGTGTAACATGCATGAATGTGTATAAATTTCATCAAAATAAGGCATAATAGCGTATGACCATTCCAACTGATGCATTTACACATATCCACGTGTATCAATGATTCATTTGTTAGAATGATTTATGCTTTTCACCCTTTTGCTTAATTATGATGTTGGTTCTTTCATTATGGCTTTAATTACAATATAGCCGCCTCCATGTGGGCATGAACATAATTGATTATTGGTTTCTATTTCTTTTATATTATTTAAAACCGAGATAATTGGTGTTTATTGATGCTGGAACGCAAGCAATTGATGTATATCTGATTGTTTTGAATTTTCTTGTAGTCATGGATATGTCCACATGGATAGGTTTCTATCTGATTTTTTTTTTTAAATTCAGTTTGTAGTTATGGCCACATATATCCTTTTTGATACCTATGGTTACGTGTACTTAGCCTGACATCTAATTATGTGGGGACGTCCATATGGACATAATTAAGTGTCCATGACATTGGTTCAAATTCTCTCAATTACCTTTTATATATTTACCGCTTAATTATCCGATGATATTATGTCCATGACAATTTGTTAAAATAAACATATCCATAAATCAAAATATATTGTAAGAATGGTTCTACGCTATTATTCTTTATTCCAATAAAACTTATACATATCCATGCGTTGATGTATTTATATGATAGATTCATAATGTAGATTCTTATACATTGTAACTGTGTGGACATTGCCATGTTCTTTTGATTGTTTTGCTCTGCCTCTGGGTACATGGAATCCTTTTAATCCTGGTATCTATAAACATACACAAAAGAATATACTGTTCGCTCATACTGATAAGAATACCGTAATCCACCTAAATCTTCAAATGTGTACACATATACATAACCATGTGGTCAAACAAACTTTATGGTCATATGGACGTTGTCCACCGATTATATCTTTCCAAATTAGATGATGTCCATTGAAGCTCGTACACATAAAGACAAACAAATAGAGATCATGTACAAGTTAACATGGACAAGTCGTTAAAAAGCAAAACAAATTTTCAGATCTAATTAAGAAAGAACAAGCTGAATTAATGAAAAACCCAAAACCAATTTGGTAAAGAGTAGTCTGAATCGAAGTAATTCTCAGATCAAATAACAAATTTTTGAACTTTTAAAGATAGAAAATCTAAATATACAGCCTAATGCCCATCATTAAAAAATAATTCAACAAAAAACATCAAGAGAAGGAGAGAGATATACAGAAGAACTGAGATTGAAGGTTGATGAGTTTGTGATCGTAATGGCGGAGACCAAAAAAATCAAGCGAGAGAGAATTGATAGAGGATTGAGGGCAAGACCCAATGAGAGAATAATAAATAATCTTCGAGAGACCTGATGAGAAGAGAATAAAATTGATAGAAACAAGAAGAAAGGGAAGTAGATTAAATAATTAAAAGAGGTGTGCATTATGTTTCTCTCTTCATTTTTTCAATATAACTGAAATGGTTTAATGAGCTGGTTTAATTTGTCTAGGTGAGATGGTTAGAGGAACATTGGTCTGAGGACTAAGTTGTCTTTTTGAAAGGAAGAATATATAGAAAGTACTATCTTAAACACAAGTGCCAAAATCTGCAAATATAAACTCAAAAAAGTGCCAAAATCTGTAATTTTCTCATTTATTTATGAGTCGTTTACACGTTTTAGCTCTTTTTGAGTTGTTATTTACCCATTTTGGCACTTGCCTTTTTAGTAGTACTTTATCTAAACATATGCAGGTGAAATTCCAAAATAGTCCTTCCCAAGGTTTGAAATTAAATAACTCGGTTTATTTTAAGTTTGTAAACCGATTTTTTTCTCTCCTTCTTTCTTGCGACATTGATATCTTCTTTTCTTTTCTCTCTTTTTTTTTTTCAGATCTGCGTCAAAAATTTTATGTGTGGCAACCATGTACGGGGAAGCTTAAGCCTATTCTTTTTGAAGGATGAATGACTAACGACATCGCTCCAGGCAGTCTTGTGGGCATAATCCAAGACCATACAGATCCGAAAGCCAGTGATGAAGCTTGCACTTGGATCTTGTAATTAAAAAATTAACAATGAAATTAAAAAATTAACCATGAAATTTACGAGGGTAAATTTTAAGAATCTGATAAGTCATTTTCTAGGACACCTTCAGCAATCACGTCTTTCCTCTTCATCTTCAAGCTACCTGAAGAGAAAATGAAGTACACAAGTATAATAAAAAATCTTCTTAAATATTAAATATCTATATCAACAAAGAAGCTTCAAAAACCAAGATTTAGTAATCAATAAAAATCAAATAGTTTCTATATGCACAAGGAATATCTTTATGACTATGGAAACAAGAATATTCAATAAAGACAATACAAATCAAACATATACAGGACAAGACACTGCCAATGGAAAATAATTGGTGAGAGATCCATCAGATCCATGACGACGAAGATTAAACCAATGGTCAGAATATGAGAAACATGCTGCAGATCTGAAAGATTCGGCCGTTAGATGTGTTGAACGGCGGAGGCAGAGGCCATGAGCTGTTGGATCTGGTGGTAATAAGACGGAGAACATGGAACCAAAATACATCAGATTTTCACCGGAGAAGATGATGTGCGCAGATCTGAGAGTTAACTGAGGATTTTGGGACTGGATCTTTGGGATAGATTGAATAAAGAGGACAAATGGGAGATCTTGCCTTCATCTCTTTTCACCGGAAAAGTAAAGAAAAAAATTTCTGATAATTCATAAGATGAGGTTAGAATAGATGAACATGGAGAAAAAAAAAGAAGAACGATGACTTACCACTGCGACAACCGGCAAGAATGGAGAGATGACGGAGGTTAACAGCGAGAGAGGCGGTGGTGGTTAACCGCAAGAGAGATCAGAGAGAGTGGAGCACAGCACCGTTTTAGAGAGAAACGAGGATTTTATTTTTATTACAAAATTAGGGTTGATTTTTTTTTTTGTTTTTTTTTTGTTTTTTTTGTCGACAGCCTTAATACCTAAATCGGTTTAGTTAACCAAACCGGTGGTATCGAGTTTACATATATATTGTCTTGAGGGTTGACACGAGCACTTCTTGCTAAGTTGTCCGCCTTCGAGTCCTTCGCGCGTGGAATATGTGTTATAGAGAAAAGAATAAATTTATCCTTCATCTTCACAATCTCCTCCAAGTGTAAAGCAAATGCTGGCCAGTCTTCGGGTGTAGACACATCTTCACCACCTCTGCACAATCTGTCGCAAAAGCCACTGCCGTCTTCTGATTCTCTATCATGCAATGCATAGCCCACATAAAAGCTTCTAACTCTGCATGCTTGGTGTAAGACGAAGTCTTACACTTTGCGCTCCCATTATTTTATCCATAGTACATTCCTTAAAATAGTACCACCCTAAACCTGTTTTTAAATCCGTTTCTTTCCAAGAACCATCAATGTAACACCACCAGTCGTCATACCTCTCAGGTATTTAATATATCGGAGGATTGCAATTGTTAATGAGAGTTGTGTTCGCTTCGGATATCTGCGCCTCTTCCCATAAGGCCGCTTCTGTTTCTGCTATTTTCAAAGTAATTTGTGGATCTATGTCATTATTCGAATATACCTTTGCATTCCTTGCCTTCCAGATGTACCAAGCGATCCGGGGAAAATTTGTATTTTGTGCCTCCTTGGATAATCTCCAAAATAGGTGATCAAAATTTTCATAAACCGATGTCATTGGAAACACATTTGAGGGTGGTGGGATTTGGGATAAGGACCATGTTTGTAAAGCAGGAGGACACTCAAATAAAGCATGCTTTATTGTTTCTTCCTCTGCTCCACACCTTGCACATTGTGTGTCACATTGTATTCCACGGGTCCGTAACCTAGATGATACCAGAAGGCACCTAGAAATTGCTTGCCATATAAAGTGTCTTATCTTAGGGTAGGTTTTCAATTTCCAAGCATGTGCTTATAGTGACGTTATATTCGGCCCATAATGATTTTCTATATCAACATTTGGTGATTGGTGTACAGTTTTGTATCCTAATTTAACAGTATATCTCCTAGATTTTGAGTAATGCCATCCCAGTTGGTCTGGTTTATACGAGCTACTAATGGGTATTCCTCGAATAATTTCCACATCCTCTAGATTGATGATTGCCTTTATCAGACTCAGGTTCCATGTATTTGTCATTGGGTCTATTAAATGATTGACCATAAGATTCGGGTAATAGTTAAAACCTTTACAAGTTGCTGAACTCGGGCGAGAAGCCGGTATCCATGGATCATTCCATACTGAGATGGAACATCCGGAACCAACTCTTTTGATTAGTCCTTTATTAACCAGAGATCTAGCCGAGATTATACTGCGCCATCCATAGGACGGTGAGTAGGAACGTACAGGGTCTAAAGGGGTTGGTTTAGGGTTGATTTTTTTATAATAATGGGATAAAATTTCTGGTTAAGTTAAATTTTTATGGTTTAGCAGACTTTATTAAACATTAAATTCTAATTATTTTTATCGGTTATAGAATTTTTTTTTGTTAGAATATATTCTCAATTCTATTTCGGCTATGATATTTTTTTTGATTTAGCTATCTCTTACACTTGTTGGTTCAATTTCGGTTTAAGTCTCGGTTAAATTAATTTATTCGGTGTTGGAGACTTCCATATGAAGTCTACTAACTCTAAACCCTAAATCAAATATTATTCTCTCATTAATCTGAAGTCATAAATTAAAACTTATGAATATGAAATAATATTTATATACATCACAAATGTCTATATTTAATTTATGATTACAAATTTGAAACAAAAATTATTTTTATTATTTTATATTGTAAATTTAATTTTATGATTTAATTACATAGTAGACTTCAGATGAAATCTACAAACAGACTATTATAGTCTTCAATAGACTTCAGAAACAACTGTAATTGAGACTTCTGTTTTTTTGTTTGTTCATATAAGATTATATTGTAATTTCACTATTTTTTTGGGTTACTTTTGCTTTAAATTGAATAAGAGGTCTACTATCATATTTTAAATCAAGTTTTAGATAATTTTTTTTGCAAATTCCCTTTAAAAATAAAGAGATTTACAATTGAAAACAAATAATTAAAAAATAAAATTCAGTTTTTGAACCGCGAACATACCAAAATCTGATTTGAAAAAAATAATACTTCTGAGTAATGAGAGTGTTCCATATATGGCTTAAGTAAAACAAACATATGACTTCCTATTTAACATTGTTCACAGCTTTGAATATTGATTCAGATAACATAAATCAGATAAAAAAAATATTTTTTTTATGTGGATTTTACTGTATTTAGGCTTTGAATGACACATGGAATAGAGACATGTCATCAGCAATAAAGGACCATCTGTGTATTTCCATCATCTCATAAAAAATAGAACTAAAAAATATTAAAGTATGACTTTCCTGCATGCAGATTTATTAATGATCTGTATACGAAACCAAAAAGAAAAAAATGTATTGACTGCACAGATTTTGGTCCAGTCGGCCAATTCTGCACATTTTTGTTTCCATTCAAAATTCATTATAAAAAGAATAATTACCTTTTTTTAAGCATTCACAACCATTTTTTTTACAGCTCTCATATAATTCTCACGGTGAAGAAGTGAAGATGTATGTTTTTTATTTAAACTTTTTTTAGATAATTACAAGTTTCATACACTTCTCACTTTGAATGTTTTTAATACTGTTTAAAATTGTAAATAGTAAAAAAAGAAAACAGATAGTCCTATTATGGCTTTGAATGCAGAATAAATGTAGAATAACAGCATTTATTCTGGTTTCCAGTTAAAGTTTTACTTTAAATTTGAGTTTTTGTTTCGTGTGAAATTTTACTAATAATTATCTTTTATGTATCTTACTTGTTATTTATATTATTGATATATATTTCTTATTTATATTATATAATATAAACTAGGTGGAGATCCGCGCCAAGCACAGACTTACGATGTATACAAAGCTGATTACAAAATATGTAGAGGCGATCATTGATAAGTATGACGTTTGTAAGTTATATATAATCTTTTGAAATGATATGTTTTAATACTCTCTTGTTTTAACAATACTAACTATCATGAAATATTTCTGTAACTTGTTTTATAGTGGTGAAAAGAGATTAGGTATCATATAAACATTTAAAATTTCGAAGAGTATTCATTTTATTTTGATCTCTGTGGTTAATAAACCTATAAATTTTGATAGTTGGATAATGGTACTTTTGAAAAATATCATCACTTTATCAACCGTAACAATTATCATTATGTGCATCAATATTTGCTGATATACAACATTCCAATACCGCAGATTTTTGAGTCGCAGTTTGTTATAGTGTGTATTTTTTAAACACCATTATGGTTTTGTACTCAATTTCCCAACAATCAGGATAACCATTAATGGAAAAAAGAGAAAGAGTATCAATTCTGAAGCATAAGTAAACTAAAGTGTCATTAAATCAAACCATTTAATTAGTTAAAGTATAAATATAAAATTGAATAAATGATTGTTTCCTTACATTCTGAAATACGGCCTTGTATACAATGTTCAAAGTATTGGTTTGTGGCTTATCCATAGTATTTGTTATCATAATCTTCAAACCAGCTTTCGAAGTAACACGTGATATAACCACATAAAGTTGTCTAGGGGGAAAAAACAGGTTTTGTTATATACAGTCCAACCTTTTGCAAAGTCTGTCATTTTTATAAGTATGGGTCTTGCGCGGGAAGATTTAAGAACGTATTCCAAAACTTTAGACCATTGAATTTGTTACTACAGTAATAGTACAAATAACAATAATATCAGACATGTGATAAAGATTACACATTTACCACTTTTTAACCTCCACCTATTACACTTACATCACTACAAGAAAAACACCATTTTACAATGGCCAAAACCGTCGTAAGTTCGTTGTAATAGCCCTATTACGACAAACTAGCGACGGTTTCGAAATCGTCTTAAAACCATCGTCGTAAAAGAAATTTCATCGTAAAATCATCATAAAATCTAGGACGGTTTATATTCGTCGTAACATCGACGTAAAAGGATCGTCGTAAACGCGTCATAAGGCTTACGACGACTTTACATCGATTTGCCTCGATTTTGCTTTCAGCGTAATTGTCGTAAAGTCATCGTTAAAAACCGACGTAGGTTCGTCGTATAATCTACAACGAAAGTTTCATCGTAATTCGATCGTAAATGTTTTTTTTCTATTCGTCGTAAAATCATCGTAAAACTCGGACATATATTCGTCGTATTAAACGTCTTATAATATACGACGAATACTTGGTCATAATTGGGTCGTACACGTTACGACGATTTAATATATTAATAATAAATATATTACAACGATTATACGACGTTTTTTTATAAATGAAATTAAAAAAAATATTTTATCCGAATTAAAATTTAAATAAAAAAAAGAAATATTTTAAATTTTAAATTTTAATTAAATTTCAAAATAAAAAAAATTATAATAATTACAAAAAAACCTAAAGATCTAAACCTAAACTAATGTCGTCGATCCCTTCATCGTCCAGCTCTGGATCCCCATCCTGCTCCACATGTTCCTTGCCGGGTCTTCGGTTGGAGCCTTTTTGCGCCTGATCCCCGGGTCTTTGGTTGGAGTCTTCCGGTGCCTGATCCCCGGCTCTAGGAGGATCAACCCCGAGAGACCGAAATATTTCCTCGTCTGTCTGCACCGGTGGTTGCCTCCTAGAAGATGAAGAAGATGACCCGACAACTCAAGCTGCCCCCAACCTGTCCAACTGCGCCATGAACAACAGATTGCCGGCCCCCATACAACTGGTCGATCTTCGTCTCATACTGTGTCCGCATCTGATGGATCTCCTGGCGGATAAGTGGATCCTCTGCCCGGACATGACCGGCGACTGGGTATCACAGATGGATCCCATCCCTAAAACCCGTCCCTTCTTCTTAGGGGCAACCTCCGGGAGACGTCGGAGGCGCCTGCTGAGTGAGCTGCGTCTGCTGCTCCTCGATCCGCGCACAGGTGGCGTTGTAGATCTCCTCCGCCCGAAGATCCGTGAATTCGCCGTTCTTTTTCTTATGAGTCTCGGCGAAGACCTTCGTCATCAGAAGAAGTTCTCCCCCGTTTTCTTCAAAATCAAAGTGAAATTATTAATAAGCAAATAAGAGTTATTTAAAAACAAAAACTCATTCATAAAAATTTACCATCATAAGTCGTCTCCCAGAGAAAGGAATCTGACCAGAATTATGCGGGACGTTTTTTCGATTTCCCACATCATCAGTAGCGTTCCAGAAAAATATAGTAATTAGAATTGTAATTAATTAAACCTATATAATATTATAATTTCAACCCATATTTTAATTTAATTTACAAAAATACCTGGATGTGGAACACTTGGCGGCAATAGTCTGGTTGTGCGGGGTCAACCAATGTTGCACCAGACCCTCCCAGACGGTATCGGCCATTGTCGCCAGCTTGGCCTTGTTGCCGTCGACCTCCCACTTTTGCTTCCAGTCGGAAACGGTGTTGTTGAGGCGGAACTTGACCTTCTCTTTGAAAGCCGCCTCCACACGTCCGTGTGCAGAAGTTTCCCAATGCCAGTTTTGTTAGAAAAAAAACAAAGAGTTAGTAATTATTGTAAAAAATAAAAAATAATAATATAAATAGTAATTTTAAATAACTTACCGTGAAACACTTGAACCAAGTGTCAATAGTTGCCTGATCCAGCTTCTTCCAGCTGGTATGGGGTTGTACGAAAAACCCCTTGATGATGTCGGCAACGTTACGACCGACTGCGTTGTCGGTCGTAAACCTAGTCAGTATAAAAAAAATTAGTTAGATATTTCAATTAATTATAAATATTACTCTTTCAAAAAAAAATTTTGAAAAAAAAAAATTCGTACCAAAATGTCCCCGAGGCTCGATCTGGATCGAGTTTCTTCATACTCTCACGACCCGGTTGTCGTAGAAGATCCTGAACCGTAAATTGAGCATACGGTTCAGGCTGTATCGGGGCTGCGGTTGGTGCTGGGGATGCTGGTTCGGCTGGTGGTGGTGGAGGTGGCGCAGGCTGTGGTACAACGACCGGTTGCGAAACCGTTCCTTGTGTTCCCGAGGACTCCGGGATAGCGGACCCTGTAGCCGAGGCGGACAGAGCGGTACCGTCTGGATCTACCATCTCCCGGTAGTGGAACCACTTTTTCCGGGGAGCCATCTTAATAATCTACAAAATTAAATGAAATATAATTACTAATTATATAATTTTTTTCTAAATTTCGAGCCTATCTAAATTCTGAATCTAACTAATTCCCCTAATTATATCGATCTAAGGATTAAAATTTAAACAAAATATAAATTATAATGAAAAAACTTTTTTAAAAAAACTTACAAGTGGAGAGGAGGGAGAGCTAGAGAGAGAGAGAGAGAAGTGAGGAATAAGCGATGAAGGAGAAAAACTCGTGTCCCTTATATAGATTTTGTTCGTACCAGTGCATGACAGGACACATGTCCTGTTCACAACGTTTGAGCATTACGACGGTTTTACGACGAATGTTCATTAAACCGTCGTAATAGGCCAACATTTATAGCCTCGTACCTCGGATCTGGAGCCAATCCGGCGGCTGTTAGATGTATGATCGTCATCAACGTTACGACGGTTTAACGATGGTTTAATGAACATTCGTCGTAATGTTATGACCCTTGTACGACGGTTTTACGATGTTTTTTAAAAAAATTATCAAACCCTAAATCTTTCAAAAGGCTTATTGCATAAAGAACAACACAAAGCTTATTTTATACTAACATATAACAATAGGTTCATAACTTTACATGTATGACAGATTTAGTACATGAGATAACAAATATTTAAATCATCTTATGTAATATATAACCTTTTACTTAACATTTACAAAAACATGCATGAACTTGTAAATATGTATGTTTTTTTTTCAAATTTCTGATTTTGATCATATTGAATACTTTTCATATAAAATAAGATAACCTATCAAAAACATTTGGGAAATACCTAAAAACCAATCAGATATAAAAGATTCAAAATCTTGGATTTCAAGCTTACAACGATTTTACGATGGTTTTTGTGAACGCGTCGTAAAATCATCGTAAACGTACGATGATTTTACGACGGATGGTCGTAAAGTCGTCGTAATACTTAAACCCTATTCGATATTTTTATCATTAAAAAAATTCAAACAAACACAGTTACAAATTACATAATAATAAACATTCACTAAAAACATGCATGAAAATCAATCAGATTCATCTTCTTCTATTACTTCGTCACCATCACCGTCGTCTTCCGCCAAATCGTCATAATTGGTTTCAGTAAACTCATCATCACCTTCTTCTTCTGTATCATCGGAAAGATCTTCAACTTGCTTGTTCTGAGGGTCAATTAAGAAAATCTCCTCATCAACATCTGGTTCAGTCAGATCTACGCAATTTCCTGTTGCAGTAGAACATTCTCAACCCCTACAATCTTGCCCCTCGGAGCCACTTTAACTACTGCTAACCATAAGATTCATGTTGATCGAACTCGGGGGTATGGCGGAAATGTGACCGGTTCTGCTTGAGAAGCTAATATAAATGGCTCCAACCTGTTGTACCGTCGTGATTTGTTCACGTCAACAACTCCAAACTTGTTTAGACTTACCCCTCTTCCAACAGTTGGATCAAACCAATCACATTTGAAGAGAACAGTTTTCAGCCTTAACAATCCAGGATACTCCACTTCAATTATTTCTTGCAGAACTCCATAAAAATCTATTTCACCCCTCACACAAACTCCATAGTTAGTTGTCACCTGCTTTGCACCGTGACGGTATGTGTGAAAAACATAGCCCCGAGTGAAATACATGGAGGCTATCGTTATTTTTGCCATCGGACCTAGTAGTAACTCATGGAACCATGTTGGGAATTCATCCGGATCATTCGGGTCCACCTAATCAGAAAAAATCTTGCTTTAATTTCTTGATTTTGCAATATGCATGCAAACATATTTGTGGATATATATCAAATCTTTTAATTTTTATACGTCCTGCGCTTTTAACCACTGGCATAAATGTGGATCTTTAGTTTCAGAAACCCCAGA